>NC_056731.1:857922498-858222498 GCF_019279795.1 Protopterus annectens
CATGGCACCCTGTCCATCTGTCCAACAGGCACATACATGCAGACAGTGTACCTTCCCCATGTTCCCCACTGGACACCTGCAACACCTGTGGTGCCATCAAATGTGACCCTCAAAGGACATACCATGCCTGAAAACATGCCCTGTATGGAGAGATGCCACTGACACCAGGGAATGCCATTAGCATGCTATCAATGTAGGTGCAGGGTAAACCTGCTGTCCAGTACCAGTTCTCACCACAGGTGGCCAAGACTGGCACATCTGCTGATCATCTGTGTACACAACATTGGCCAGACACCCCAGGTACAGCTCCACATATCATTGTACATGCATGTGGGAGGTGTGCACATTCTAGACACCGTCCATGTCATGGACTAAGGAACACATACATGGTAAGTGATGCACAGCATTGGCCACATGTAATAGTCACCCAGGTGACTGGATGGTGGATACAATACCCACCTGTGTGGGCAAATGCAGAAACTACAGCCCTGAGCCACAATGCAGACCACTGTCATGTGGCCTGATGCCAAGATATACCGATCAACTAGTCTTGTGTAGCCATCTGGCACAGTCAACTATTACACACCCATGCAGAAATGCACCCATGCATGTCATTATTGGCACCCTGTGTGTTTGTGTGTGCATGCTGTATGATGCGTATGATCACATACACACTCACTACAACCCATATTGGCATACTGAAGCATGCTGTCTGATGTCAGACACCTCCCCATACCCTTTGCCCATATAACCTCCGTATGACCTGTGTGGTGCATGTGATACTTGCACAGTAATGTGTTGTGGCAATCTCACTAGTGATGGGTTGTAGTCCTGGCCCTGAGAAACATGTCAATGTGTGTGCGTCCCTGTGAGAGTGTGGCTGTGTTGACACTGGCACCAGTTCATGCGGACAGGCACATGTACTACACCTACCATATAGCTACCATATCCCTGTTGCAGATGTCACTCACCATCACATATATGCTCTGAGGGCTCCACAACAGGTAACCTATGTGGCACATCCAATAACTGCATAGAACTGTGATAGCACTACATAGTCATCAGGGATTTGATACCCTGTGCTGGTAGGTGTGTGACACAAACATGCTTAAGTTTTATTCTCCCACCCCTCCCTGATTTGTCTTTGCTTCTGTCTGCCTCTCTCTCACTCCCTCACTGGTGGATGTGGAGACCTACATTTGCTTTGCTTAGGAAGCAGTATGTGTATTTTAAGTGATACTAATGATCAGCTAATGGCCTCTGCACGAATTGCAGCCCTCCCCTAGCTGATTGCATGTGGAACAGCTGTGGTAACATTCCAATAGCCAATTGCATGGAAACGCACACCAGTATCTAGGAACATCATGTTGGTCTTGGGCCTTTTCATTCACTGTGAGCAGAAACTCGATCTGTTTGGCAAACAGCGTCTCAGATGGATTGGGGATTTACCTCTGACAACATACAGTGTGGAAACAGGCCAACACACTGGGGGGAATGTGCCTGACCTGACTACAGATTGTAGGTGCAGCTATACTGCATCCAGAGTAATGTTGGTTTAATAGGGTGTATGCGTATATTGCTGTCCTACATGCTTTAATACCTGCCATGTCAGTTCTATGTTTATGACGACTCCCCATCTATAGGGTCATCTGCAGACTGGGTAGTGTGTGATGCCTTTGGTGTCATGTGTTACCCACAGAGCATTTATCTGTGAACTGCAGAAGGTAGTGTGAGGAATGCAGTCTGTAGATGGTGAAAGCCATGACAGTTACTGACTTCGTATCCCTCATAGGACATATGTTGCGACAAATCCTGTTACAACAGTAAATGTATGAGGTTATCACAGCAACATGTCAATATTGGCCCTGTGTATGTGCTTCCAGCCACAACTCTGTCAACCTTTGTACATATGTCATGCATTAAGAAGTGCATATGTGCTGTACACCATAATTAGTGTCATCATATCTGATAACAAACCAGTGAGATATCAGACTGCTACATGTTATGTACAGTAGGGGTTATATTTGATGACATAACCTGGATATTCTGTGCTTGTTTGTACAGTACTGAGGTCTGTGTACTTATGGTGAATGTCGACAGTGTATGTATTGTTAATATGTACTTTGGCCTGTGTACAGACTGTGGCAGATGTCATAGTTCTAGATCCCATCCTATCTGATGTTACATGCTGCTCCACTGTATGATACCGTATTGGCTTACATGTTTGTAGGGCCATACACACACATATCCCATACCACAGACAGGCATCAGACCACACTGTGTAGCAGCCCAGTATATTTAGGGTTAGTGTGTGAGTGGCACATATGAGGATGGTGTTGAACAGATAGTCCATATACTGTAATATTATGCTAGCTTACCATATGTGGCTGTGGCTGTGTTCACATTGGTTGTGGTTATGCACTTTAACACAGGTGTATCTTACCCTGTGCTGTGACATGCGTGTAGAGTCTGCTATATGTGCAGGTACATGTGCATTCCCCCATAGGAGATGTAGGCCAGTGTTGAGCCAGTCTGCCTGTAGCCTGCACAGTGCTTTGTTACATGCCTAGCAGCTTAGTGTACTTACCCAGTGAGATGTCATGTCCAGATACTTGCCAAATGTACTGCTGCTGGGCATCCTTTAACAGTCATGTATGTCAGACAGAGCAGTGGGATGCTGTGCAAATGTATGTCAATATCTAGTGGGTAATATGTGGCCATGGCACCTCTGTACCAGCAGTTATTATGTGTCGGGACAGACAGGGGTGTGTGAATGCATAAACTATGGGGCGTAATGTATACCAGTCATTATGGGTTATACCCATCCTCATGGCTGTTAACATCCATATTGTCAGGCTTGGTCCACATGTTCTGCACTAAGGGGTTCTGCGTATACCTCTGGATTGTCCAGAATGTGTCAGAATGTCCACATATATTGGCCAATTATCTCTGCTGTAGTCCACAGGAGCATTACGTGCTTGCAGCGGTACTGTACCATGATGTCCTTAGGATGTCTGTCAGTAGCCAATGCCGCACATGTGAAAAGCAGATGTGACCTCCCACACACACCATGTCTGTGACAACAATCCCTATTACAGTAGCAATAGTCTACTAATACACTTGCTATACATACCTGACATCCCCTTGCACTATGAAGTTGGGACTATAGGGGCTGAGGTAGGGTTACACTCCATGTTCAGCACATATGGTGAAAATATATGCACATATGATTATCCAGATATCTATATAGATAATTACACATGTACATATCGACATATATAGATGGGTATGTATATTTACATAGATATGCATATACACACCCAGATATATACATATACAGAGCATTATATGTCTACACATATACAGATAGTGATACATATGCACATATACGTATACCATGCTGCCATTATTGCCAGCAGTCCACTGCTGTTGTATCGCCCACACATATGGTGGGGCTGGGGCCATATATATGTGGGCCTCACCTACACAATACATGTGTGCCCATATGTACTCCAGAGGCCAGTGTATATAACAGTGGTATATGGCCCTGTATTATTGAGTCTGGGGAGGGATTGCACCTTACATAACCTAGGCTGTTACAAAATGTGGGGGTATCAGGGGTGAGCTGCCTTAACATATCTGGATGTACAGTACCATACATTTCACCTGTCTTGACATTACTTACATTAAGTGGGTTACTGCAGGCTTACTACCTCCTGCCATACAGACTGTCCTGTTTGTCAGTGTGCCTGTAATGGTGTCAGTTATGTCTTGTTATGTAACAGTTACATCCCATTTGGTCAATTGAAGACTTTACCACCTAGTGATTGTGTACAGTGTGTAGATAGAGGCTGCTGACCTATACACCTGCATTACTTACTGTTGACTGTGTGGTATCTTGTGGCCCAGTCTGTCTTTACTATTGTACGATTTGAAGAGCTTGGCCTGGACAACAAGAGTTGTGGACATTTCCAGACTACTGTACTAGTATAACTGTTTCACAGTTACATTACTCTGTTTATATGGATGTCAGTGTCTGAACAGCTATATGCCATGGCATATATATCTGTAATAGTACACAAATAAAGGTTTTCCATTTCTGCAAACCTGTGTGTGGTGTTTTATCCTATGACCTCTCTGTGGGTATATGTTGCAGGCAACGAATGTCATTTGTATGGGTGGCTCATCCAGTGTCTAGTTGTTAGGGTGTTAACTGTAGGCATAGTGGCTGTTCCATATTGTGTGCAACTACTACATACGTATCTTACTGTACATATCTCAGCGTGTGTATGTGTAGTCACATGTATATCTATAAATATATGTATATATATATATATATATATATATATATATATATATATATATATATATATATATATCTGTATTTACATATATGTGTCTGTGTATATGTATCCTGGGGATGTTGATAGCTTCCACATTTTATATTTCATATGGGAGTCATACTGTACTGCATGATATGCTACCAATATCAGCCTGACATCATACATGTGGGATGTAGTACTGTTAACATCTTGTGGCCATGTCGTGTCAGGACCTAGTTATGGGATCTGCAACACTTGGTAGTGTATTGCAGGGTGGACGTGTGGGGGGCTGGGTATACCTATTCGTACAAGACATATATTGTTTGGGGCCTCTCAACCCCATTAACAGTGCATGTGGACATATATGATTTAGTTAATCTCCCACTGAAATCTACACATGTATGTCCATATATACCTATATATATATATATATATATATATATCTGCTTACATATATGTAACTTGCTGTGTACATGTACACATATAGGTGTAGACATATATGTGTTGATGTAGACATTTGCATGTATATATGTTCATATATATTAATATATATGTATATATTTATATATAATATATATATATATATATATATATATATATATATATATATATATATATATATATATATGTTGTATCTGTTTAGATATTAATATATTTACACACATATGAAAAACAGGAATACAGATGGTCTCACCACAAATCCTAATAAATCCACATGGAAACCGGTTGCAACAAAACAGAACAATTTATTAGATAAAAACACAGAGATGAGCGCTTTCGCGTAGATGCCTCTACGCTTCTTCAGATAAATTAACTCCAAAAATATAACTCTTAAATACATACATTGGCGGTAAAGTTACTCAATTAAACAATTAAAAAATCAATTAAACAACTGTTGATCTAATGCAGCAACATTACCATAGTTACCTCAACAGCAAAACATGCCAATGGTGTATGCTAACGTAAAACTAATACAGGTTACTTCACATTATTTTAACACAAAGGCTGTAAACAAAGATAATTAAAAATGTGTCAAAGACAACATTATAAACCTAAAAGCTTTTATAAAAAATGGGTACATGGTTATAACAGGATGTTTGTGTCAAAATATGCACCAAAAGAAAATTGCAATAAAACATTCCAAAATAAAATTGCAATGAAACGTTCAAAAATGAAATGTGGTATGATAAACCAAAACAAATGAAGACGTAAAGACATTAATGTAGAAACCTGCTGCATCCACACCTTATGTCAACGCTCATTATAGATAAATATAATTATTTCAATGGAACTATCAAAAAATAAATCCAACACGGGGTATAAACAAGACAATAAAATATCAATAAAAACATGCGACAGATGTCATATCGATCTCAAAGAGAAAAATATATAATGCAGGTCAAAATGCATATGTCAAACAATCATGTTGTTATGACACTGCTTAGAGTAAAATCTAATATATGGAAACACATCATTCTCTACTAAAGCACATATGCAGAAACATAAATATACAAACTAAGAGAAAAATTTTTTTTTTTTTTAGAAAAAAAATTTTTTTACTTAATAGATGATGTATATACATAAACAAAATACCACTATAAATGGAAAATAATAAGCTTTAACATCATCTCCTATTCTCTAAGATAGGCTTGATAGAAATGTAATTATTGAGGCCTGGTGCCAAATGTGCTCCAAGTCTCAAAATCCATTTCAGTTCTGCATTGGCAAGACGATTATCATTATTACCACCCCTTATGCTCTCTGCCACTATCTGTAAAATTCTAAAGTGGAAACTATGTGCTGAATAGTCAGCAACGTGTTTCACTAAGGCATTAAGTTCATTGCCCTTCCGTATGTCATACAAATGGTCATAGACTCTATCCTTCAGTCTTCTTTTAGTGAGGCCTACATAAAAAGCTTCACATTTCAAACATGTAGCAAGATAAATCAAATTTCTTGTTACACATGTAGCAAAGAATCTGGGAGTGAAGACATAATCCATAGAAGGGTGTCGAAATATCTGAGTTGCAGTGATGTAACTACATCTATTACAATTATTGCAAGGATAAGTGCCAAATCTATGGCTATTAACAGTGATAGAAGGATGGGCAGGCTTACGATCATTACAAAGTATCTGTTTAAGATTGTTACAATTCTTAAACATGAAACTTGTCCTGTCTCCTACAATACCTCTGGTGGTTTGGTCCATGATGAGGACATTCCAGTTATTGAAAATCACATTCTTCAAGGCCTTTACATTGCTGGTATATTTAATGATGTAACGAATACCTTTGAATGTATCAAACTTGCCATGAAAGGCAGCTTGATACATATCTCCATATGTACCCACTATCTTATTAGACTTCTTATGCTCTTTAATGCCCAAGATACTATCTCTAATACTCCTTACCAAATTATAATTATAACCCCTATCAATAAAGAGGGATTCCATATAGTCAGCTTCAGACATTAATAAATGCTCTTCTCTACATAATCTGGAAAGCCTCACAAACTGACTTTTGACAATACCTGGGAATATATATCTGGGGTGCATGCTGTCAAAACTGAGAAGAGTGTTCTTCCACGTGGGTTTCCTATACAAAGTGGAAACAATAGATCCAGTATCAGAAATCCTAAGAGACACGTCCAAAAAATGAATGAATTCCTTAGATGATTCCATAGTGAATCTAAGGAAGGTGGTGGTGGATTCCAAGTAAGACAAAAAATGATTAAATTCCAACTGGGAGCCTTCCCAGATAATGAGGATATCATCAACGAAATGTTTATATAGTTTAACCTTATTAAACATCTGATTATTAAACAAAAAATTAATTTCCAAATGGAAAACAACCAAATTGGCGTAAGTGTTCGCACAGGGGGTGCCCATGGCCACCCCCCATTGTTGTAAATAGCACTTATCCCCAAACATAAAAGCATTGTTATAAAGTACTATTTCCAAAAGCTGACAGACCAATATCTGTCTGTCCCCACTGAAAGTGGACTCTTTAACAAGGACCTCTCTTAACGCTTCTATTCCCAGGTCATTGGGTATAGATGTAAATGAGAAGTTATGTACCTACCATAACGTTCCATGTAAGTTGTCTTCTCTCGCCTTCTTTCTTGCTTGATGGGTTCGGAGCCGATCCTCGGCTCCGACTCGGCACTTGCTAAGCTCGAGAGTCACTTTTACCAGCTCGAGGCAGCCCCATATCCCATGATGCAAGGCGGTAAGTACCCAGATCTCATTTGATGACAAAAGGGCAATAGCACCTAGCATAAAAAACTTCCAAAAGGAAGAAAGAAGGAGAGAAAAAACCTGCAGGATGGTAGAAGGACCAGCTCTGTATGGTCTTCAGAAGTATAACTCCTTGTAGAGAAAAGGTCTGTCCAGGTCCGGGGGAAGGAGGGAGGGTCGCAAGAAAGAAGGCGAGAGAAGACAACTAACATGGAACGTTATGGTAGGTACATAACTTCTCAATGTTAAGTTGTCAATCTCACCTTCATTCTTGCTTGATGGGACCGCATCCCTAGCACCTCTATCCGGGGTGGCTCAATGGAACAGACTCTTGAGAACTGTAGAGCCAAAGCTGGCTCTGTCCCTGGAGGCCAAATCCAATTTGTAATGGGAAACAAATGTATGAGGAGTGGCCCAAGTGGCTGCTGCACAAATAGTGTCTAAAGGAAGTCTAGCTTGAAAGGCTGTAGAAGTAGCTAATCTTCTGGTTGAATGTGCTTTTGGTTTCGAGCACAGCTGTTTTCCCCTGAGCCGATAAATTTCAGAGATGACAGAAGAAAGCCATCTAGACAAGGTCACTTTTGAGACAGGAAGGCCTTTCTTGTTATCAGCATAGGAAACAAAGAGTTGATCGGATTTCCTGAATTGCTTTGTTCTGTCCAAATAATATCTGAGTTGGCGGTGGACATCAAGATAATGTAATTTTTGTTCCGATCTGTTTGAATAGTTTGGAAAAAATACAGGGAGATCAATGGCTTGATTCAAATTAGTCTTTGAAGCGACCTTAGGCAAAAAGGTCGGATTAGTTCTCAATGATACCCTGTCTTTGTGGAAGACCAAATAGGGGGGGCGAACAGATAGAGCATGAAGTTCAGACACCCTCCTAGCTGATGTAATAGCAACCAGGAATAAAGTTTTCCATGAAAGAAATTTCAGGGAACAAGAAACAGCTGTCTCGAAGGGGGGAAGAATCAAGGATGTCAGCACTAAATTTAGGTCCCATTGAGGAGGAGTACTCCTGACTGGAGGCTTCAGGAGGAAAATTCCTTTCAAGAAGGCTTTACAAAGCTTGTGGGACATAATGTTGTGATCTGCGAACCCGACATGAAAGTTCGAGATAGCAGCCAACTGAACTTTGACTGTGGAAGAAGAGGAGCCCGCATTAAAAATCTCCGCTAAGAAATCCAAAACTGCTTGAACTGGAGCAGTGAAGGGATCAATATTCTTGGCTTTAGCCCAATAAGAAAAACATTTCCATTTGCTAGTATAAATCCTCCTGGTAGAGGATTTTAAGGAAGCTACTATGATGTCTCTAACAGGGTTAGAGATCATAGGAAGCCTGGCTAAGGAAGGAAGTGGAGCAACCATGCTGTGAGGTTGAGAGAAGGGATAGACCGGTGCAGCTGACCGGATTGGTGAATCAGAAGATCTGGCACTGGGTCCAGATGCCACGGCTGCACCAAAAGGTGACGATGAAGGAACGGAAACCAAATTTGTCGAGGCCAATAAGGAGCAATGAGAATCAATTTGGCTCTCAAAACGGTTGCTTTCTGGATAACTTGAGGGATCAGAGGAAAAGGAGGAAAGGCATAAAGAAGTCCCTGGGGCCAATCCTGGGTCAGAGCGTCTCTGGGGGGATGGCCTGGCAATGGGAAGAGAGAGAAGAAGTCTGGGCATTTGCTGTTTTGGGGAGTAGCAAAAAGATCGCAACATGGGTGACCCCATTCCAGAAAAATCTCTTCCACTATAGATTGTTTGAGAGACCACTCGTGAGGCATGAGAATAGCTCTGCTCAATCTGTCCGCTAAAATGTTGGTTTTCCCAGGGATATGCGTAGCTACCAGAAACCGATGAGAGGAGATCGCCCATTGCCAAAGTCTGAGCTTCTCGACACAAGGGGTAGGACTTGGTTCCGCCCTGTTTGTTGATATACCAAACTACAGACATGTTGTCTCTGTGGACTGCAATTGTCCCTAAGGGAAGAAAGTCGTTGAGGGCTTGCAACGTTAAAAGCACTGCTCTCATCTCTAGGACATTTATGTGCAGGTGGTATTCGAAAGGTTGTCACGTCCCATGAACCATCCTGCCCTGATAATGCCCCCCCCACCCGATCAGGGAGGCATCCGTAGTGACAGTGGCAACCGGGGATGGGGGTACAAAGTGTCTGCCTTGGTGAATCTGAGGAGAAGTGATCCACCAAGCAAGATGATTCTTGCAAATCTGTGTCACCAGTATTTGGTGACGCATTGGAAGTTGTTGGTAAGACCACTGAGTGAACAACATCCATTGAAGAAGGCATATAGAAGCGAGCCAGGGAAGAAGGGTAATGGCCGCAGCCATGAGGCCTAACACCTTTAGAACCATTCTGGCCTGTACCTTCCTGTTGGCTAGAATGATCCTGACGTGACTTTGAATGTCTGAGATTCTTTGATCTGTAAGGGTAGCTGACATCCAAACAGTGCTTAAGTTTGCCTATGAAAGTAATAGACTGGCAGGGCAATAAGGATGATTTTCGGAGTTGATCGAGATGCCCAATTGAGAACAAAGATTTATTGTGTAATCCCTGGCTTGAAGAAGCTGATGCCTGGTGGTGGCTGAAAGGAGCCAGTCATCGAGATACGGAAACACCTGGAATCCTTGACGTCTCAGGTGAGCCGTGACCACTGCCATACATTTGGTGAACACTCTGGGGCTGTAGTGAGACCAAAGGGCAGGGCTCTGAATTGAAAATGACTAGACCCAGCCGAAAGCGGAGAAATCTCCTGGAGCGCCTGTGAATTTTATGTGATAGTACGCATCCTGAAGATCTATTGAGCACATCCAGTTGTCCTTCTGTAAGAAGGGCAGAATTGACTGAAGAGTGACCATTCGGAATCTTGTCTTCCTCACAGACTTGTTGAGTCTGCTGAGATCCAATATTGGTCTCCAGTCTCCCGTCTTTTTGGGGACCAAAAAGAACCTTGAGTAGATTCCGGGCTCTGAATGATCTGTTGTAACTGGCTGAATGGCTCTTTTTGCAGTAGTTTTAAGACTTCTAACTCTGCAATATCCCTTAGACCGGGTGGTACATCTGGAAGGGAATTCGAGTGATAAAAGCGACTTTCCTCGAAAGGAATTTTGTAACCCTTGGATATGATCGACTGTACCCATCTGTCTTGAGTGAGGGAACGCCAGGCTTCTGGGTACAGCGATAATCTTCCCCCGACTGCCTCCAAGGATGGACAGCCGGGCAACACCTCAGGGATGCTGAAAGGGCTTGTCAGAGAGAGGCTCTCTGCTTCCCTGGTTTTGTGGACCCCCTCTGCCTCTAGAGCGGCGTCTGTTATTGTTACCCCCTCTGCCTCTAGGGCTAAACTGACCACGTGTATCCGGCATGACTCCTTGGGATTTGCGGAACCACATTTTGCCACCCTTCTGCCCTTTGGGGTAAGGTCTAGAAGGGGTGGAAAAATGGACCCCTACAGCAGAAAAGAGTCTTGCCGTCCTGCTCACACCTGGTCAACGTTTCCTTCACTTGAGGGCCAAACAAAGCTGACCCATCAAAGGGAGAGTTTGTGAAGGACGTCTTAAAGGGATCTGCAAAATTACAGAGCCGCATCCAGGCTTGGCGTCTAAGAGCCACACCTGTACCTGCGGCCCTACTCGCTCCATCTGCAGCATATGATATCAGTCGCATGGAGGAGTTAGCAATAGAATTACGGGTTCCTAGCTGTGAAGCAATTTTTTCTTGAGCCCCTGCAGCTGTAGGATCCTGTACTACTTCACCTAGCTCCTTAAGGATATCCCTCTGGAGTCTGGTGAAGTGACATAGGTAGTTCAGCTTAACGATAGCAAAGGTCGCTGAAGAGAACATCCGCTACCATATCTATCCATGGTCCTAGAGTCCTTATTAGGAGGATGGACAGGTACGGAAGGATCTGCAAGTTCCTTCTTAGTGGCAGCCGCCACCACCATGGCATCAGCTGGGACACCTTTCGTGAGGAATAGCTTGTCCGACGGGGCAGTAATAAATTTAGAAGGCCTCCTAGGGACTGGCTCTACAGAGTCAGGAGCAGCCCACGCCTTTCGAGCAATAACCTGCATAAGGGGGTCGAAAGGCGGAGACACCCAGGAGGTGGAGGGCCGAGATCCAAACGCCTCCAGGTATACCGACTCATCCTCAGAGGGATTATTGGTGGGCCAGTTTCCCCTCTGTCTAAGGAGTTCTAGGATGTCTGAAAATGAGGCATCTTCAGAAGGGGATCTTGGGGATCCCTCTGACTCATTTAAGTCAGTATCTGAAGTGATAGACTCGGAGGAGTCTACGTGTTTCCTCTTACAGGTCCTCTTCCGCGGAGGATCTCCTGACTGATCAGGAGAATCCTCGGAAAAGGGGGTTCTTCCCAGTGGGGAAACCTGAGGCGGAGGATCTCTGGGTCCGAGAGCAAGAGAAGTGGCAGAGATATCGACAGGCACCATAGAGGGAGGAGCTAAGGGAACAGACTGCTGGCTGAGTCCAGTGGCCAGCACACTCTTCATCACCTCAAAGGCACCCCTCCCAGGGAGGTCCGAGAGAACCCATTCCGAAGAACCAGGAACTCCAGGACCCACCGAAAGGGAAGGCTCCGAGGCAGATGTGGGAGCCGAGCGCACCGAGGCCGAGCCTCCAAGGGGAAGAGTGGGGTCGTACAAGGGTCCGATGCCACTCACCCCTCGGAGGAGACCAGGAAGTCCGACCACTGAATCCCTCTAAGGAAGGTCTCAAGAGGAGATAAGAGGAGAGGCTGAAGGAGCAGAAGGGGGTATCTGTCCCTCAGCCGGAGGAGAGACCATTGCCGAAGACTCCAACTCCAAACTCTGGGGTAGAGTCGAAGGAGGAACTGCAATGGGGTGTGGACTAATAGTCGTCTGTTGAGACGGACTATGTAGCATCTGGGCCAGTGCCTGTGATTTTAATAATCTACTGACCACTCTCTCTAAATCATGGTCAGAAAGCCTGGATGACCTGGATGATCGGCTCCGATGGCTCCGTTCTGAGAGAAGAGAAGCCGGAGCCGAGAGTATCGACTCCAAGGAAGGGGACCTGGACCTCTTCCTCGAAGGAACCATCGGAGCCGAAACATTGATGCTGTCGGAGCCGATAACTTTTCGGGCGCCGACGGAAGGTTCGATGTATTGGCTCCAGCCGAGCCGATACGGACAAAGTAACGGTGTCGGAGCCGGTCGGGCCGACATCGAAGCCTGGGCCACATGGTGGTCGGAGCCAGTCGGAGCCGACACCGATGTGACCGAACCAGTATCGGCACCGATAGCCATCGGTGCCGAGGATTTGTAAACTAGGATCGGCTCCAGCCGGAGCCGATCTCGACTCTGAAAGAGTCGAACCGAGGCCGCAGGCTTAGGAACAGAAGCCTGGGCCTTGGAAGACTTAGAAGTCTTAGTCGGGGCCGACTTAGCCGGAGAGCCCTCCAGTTTAAGAAGGCCCCTCAAAATCAATTTATTTTTCTCCTGCAGGACTCTCTGGCTAAAGAATGACATATAGCACAGGAGTCCTGCAGGTGAAGAGGCCCCAGGTACAGGCAAGAAGTGTGACCGCCTGTCAGAGACATCTTCTGACAGCACGAGTCACACTTCTTAAAGCCTGAGACCCTTTCCTTAGACATGGTGTAACACAAACACACACAACACCTGTCCAAGAAAAATTATGTTATCCCAAAAGAAAAACTAATCACATACACACACACACACCCTAACAAGGGGGGGGGGGGATGGGATGGGAGAAGCCTGACTAAAAGTTTTAAGGAGAAGGAAATTTTAGTCAGAATGGGACTAAAACTAGTCTAAAACTATTAAAATTAAAGTTAAAGTAGAAAAAGGGGCAAAAACAGTGTATAAATCACTTACCAGGAGCTGGTAAAAGGAGGACCTCATCAGCGAAGCGGCAAACGAGATCTGGGTACTTACCGCCTTGCATCATGGGATATGGGGCTGCCTCGCGCTGGTAAAAGTGACTCTCGAGCTTAGCAAGTGCCGAGTCGGAGCCGAGGATCAGCTCCGAACCCATCAAGCAAGAATGAAGGCGAGATTGACAACTTAACATTAAATTTTTTACATCCAGAGTAATTAGGAGATAGTCATGGGTATCTAAATCCAATCTTACATCAGCTAAACTTTCCAATAGTTGATAAGTATCTTTAAGAACAGAGGGGAGAGGGTCTACCACTGGTCTCAATAGGAATTCAGTAAAAGAAGATATGGTAGAAGTGACCCATTTCTCACCTGAGACAATGGGTCTCATAGGCATGGGAAACTGATTCTTATGGATTTTCGGCAACCCCTTGATTATGGGTATAACAGGGTAATCAATCCAAAAATAGTCATGGGTCTCTTGACTAATCTGTCTGCACAACAAGAGGTCATATACAGCTTCATGTACATTCTTAATGATTTTACTAACCTCATTAAGAGATAACTCTTTATACGTATTGTTATCTGAAAGCATTGTAAGCATGTTGGTATTATAGTCAGTGGTGTCTAACAAAACTACACCTCCTCCTTTATCAGCAAGTTTAATAGTCACATCCCTACAATATTTGAAGTTACGAAGTGATTCACATTCTTTAGAGGTAAGATTGTAATAAGAAGCCTTGATTGCATGATTGGAGAACAGAAGATAAAAATCATGTTCACATAATTTTAAAAAACATTCTACATTGTAAGGCATAGTAGGTATAAAACTACTCTTACGTTGAAAATGTATACTTTTCAAGCCACTAACACCCATGCCTTGTTGTTCTTTGAAAAATAATTTTAAAGAGACTTGGCGGCAAAAAAGCCTTAAATCAGTTAAAGTGTCACTAAGACTACTAGAACAAGCTGGTATGAAATTCAAGCCTCTGTTTAACAAAGCTATATCTGATTCAACCAAACGATAACCAGAAAAGTTAAAAAGCAAATCAGTCAATTTCTTGTTTTTCTTATATGACCGTATCTCTCTCCTGACAGCTTCCTTTTCCTTGGACCCCTGCTGTTGGAGCGACCTCTGGTGTGAAGTGTTTGCTTCAGTGGATATGGTAAAAAACGAACGTTATCGGGGCCAGGGTGTTTAGACCTGGCTCCAAGAGAAGAGTCACTTTGATGGTTCAATAAAGCTTGTTGATTAGGAGGAGGTGTGTCCGTGATGGAAGAGGTGATATTGGAAGTACCATCCGAAGGTAATACCAACAAAGACTCATTGTGCCCTATAGAATTATTAGCTGGAGATGGAAGTGAATCATGCAAAGAACGCACATCATGCACCAAATGATTCTGATCAATTAATGACGAAACCTTATTCGCTGTAATGTCTACTGAATGGACAAGAGGATTGTTGGTTCTGGGCCAAACAAACACTTGGCCCAGAGTAAAATCATTATGATCTCTTTGCAGCTTCCGTAACTTAGTGTGCCTTAGTCTATCACTAAACGCATTGACCTGCATACAAATACTGTGCAACCTTTTTGAGCAATAATCAGATTTAAAGCACTCAGTCAAATCTTTATAAGCCTGATCTGTCTTGTTACGTAGATCAGACTCCAAAGGTGAAAAATACTGCAAAAGTAGTTTTATGTAGCTAAAGCCCAGTTCAATATTTAAATCCTGCCATTTCTTAAGAAGGACAGGATGACTCTCTCCGTATGTAGGCATGCAGAAAACCCGCATGCCTCTAGGCACTACACGAAAATGCAAGCATGCCTCAAGATGCTGTCTCTGCCTGGCATAACGTTGTAATTTATATAAATCATCTTCAAACTTTTTCGACAATTTATTAAACTCATTTAAATTCTCACCATTAGTTTGCGATGGAACAGCAGTACTCGTGTTAAGTAAATCCAGAGCCAATAAAGGGTTCGTTTGTTGATGTAATAAACCATTCCAAATAAAACAAGTATCCCTCGTCTCCGGACGATAGTCCAACTCCACATTAACTGATTCCATCGTGTGCTAGCAGCTGCAACAGCCAAAAAGCAGAAAATAAAGTGCACAAAAATGCAGCTGGATAGCTGAGGAGACCACCTGTCACTAAAGCAAACGAATGAGAAACAGGAATACAGATGGTCTCACCACGAATCCTAATAAATCCACATGGAAACCGGTTGCAACAAAACAGAACAATTTATTAGATAAAAACACAGAGATGAGCGCTTTCGCGTAGATGCCTCTACGCTTCTTCAGATAAATTAACTCCAAAAATATAACTCTTAAATACATAAATTGGCGGTAAAGTTACTCAATTAAACAATTAAAAAATCAATTAAACAACTGTTGATCTAATGCAGCAACATTACCATAGTTACCTCAACAGCAAAACATGCCAATGGTGTATGCTAACGTAAAACTAATACAGGTTACGTCACATTATTTTAACAAAAAGGCTGTAAACAAAGATAATTAAAAATGTGTCAAAGACAACATTATAAACCTAAAAGCTTTTATAAAAAATGGGTACATGGTTATAACAGGATGTTTGTGTCAAAATATGCACCAAAAGAAAATTGCAATAAAACATTCCAAAATAAAATTGCAATGAAACGTTCAAAAATGAAATGTGGTATGATAAACCAAAACAAAAGACGTTAATGTAGAAACCAGCTGCATCCACACCTTATGTCAACGCTCATTATAGATAAATATGATTATTTCAATGGAACTATCAAAAAATAAATCCAACACGGGGTATAAACAAGACAATAAAATATCAATAAAAACATGCGACAGATGTCATATCGATCTCAAAGAGAAAAATATATAATGCAGGTCAAAATGCATATGTCAAACAACCATGTTGTTATGACACTGCTTAGAGTAAAATCTAATATATGGAAACACATCATTCTCTACTAAAGCACATATGCAGAAACATAAATATACAAATTAAGAGAAAATTTTTTTTTTTTTTTACTTAATAGATGATGTATATACATAAACAAAATACCACTATAAATGGAAAATAATAAGCTTTAACATCATCTCCTATTCTCTAAGATAGGCTTGATAGAAATGTAATTATTGAGGCCTGGTGCCAAATGTGCTCCAAGTCTCAAAATCCATTTCAGTTCTGCATTGGCAAGATAATTATCATTATTACCACCCCTTATGCTCTCTGCCACTATCTGTAAAACTCTAAAGTGGAAACTATGTGCTGAATAGTCAGCAACGTGTTTCGCTAAGGCATTAAGTTCATTGCCCTTCCGTATGTCATACAAATGGTCGTAGACTCTATCCTTCAGTCTTCTTTTAGTGAGGCCTACATAAAAAGCTTCACATTTCAAACATGTAGCAAGATAAATCAAATTTATTGTTACACATGTAGCAAAGAATCTGGGAGTGAAGACATAATCCATAGAAGGGTGTCGAAATATCTGAGTTGCAGTGATGTAACTACATCTGTTACAATTATTGAATGGATAAGTGCCAAATCTATGTCTATTAACAGTGATAGAAGGATGGGCAGGCTTACGATCATTACAAAGAATCTGTTTAAGATTGTCACAATTCTTAAACATGAAACTTGGCCTGTCTCCTACAATACCTCTGGTGGTTTGGTCCATGACGAGGACATTCCAGTTATTGAAAATCACATTCTTCAAGGCCTTTACATTGCTGGTATATTTAATGATGTAACAAATACCTTTGAATGTATCAAACTTGCCATGAAAGGCAGCTTGATACATATCTCCATATGTACCCACTATCTTATTAGACTTCTTATGCTCTTTAATGCCCAAGATACTATCTCTAATACTCCTTACCAAATTATAATTATAACCCCTATCAATAAAGAGGGATTCCATATAGTTAGCTTCAGACATTAATAAATGCTCTTCTCTACATAATCTGGAAAGCCTCACAAACTGACTTTTGACAATACCTGGGAATATATATCTGGGGTGCATGCTGTCAAAACTGAGAAAAGTGTTCTTCCACGTGGGTTTCCTATACAAAGTGGAAACAATAGATCCAGTATCAGAAATCCTAAGAGACACGTCCAAAAAATGAATGAATTCCTTAGATGATTCCATAGTGAATCTAAGGAAGGTGGTGGTGGATTCCAAGTTAGACAAAAAATGATTAAATTCCAACTGGGAGCCTTCCCAGATAATGAGGATATCATCAATGAAACGTTTACATAGTTTAATCTTATTAAACATCTGATTATTAAACAAAAAATTCATTTCCCAATGGAAAACAACCAAATTGCCGTAAGTGTTCGCACAGGGGGTGCCCATGGCCAACCCCATTGTTGTAAATAGCACTTATCCCCAAACATAAAAGCATTGTTATAAAGTACTATTTCCAAAAGCTGACAGACCAATATCTGTCTGTCCCCACTGAAAGTGGACTCTTTAACAAGGACCTCTCTTAACGCTTCTATTCCCAGGTCATTGGGTATAGATGTAAATAAATTTTTATACATCCAGAGTAATTAGGAGATAGTCATGGGTATCTAAATCCAATTTTACATCAGCTAAACTTTCCAATAGTTGATAAGTATCTTTAAGAACAGAGGGGGGAGGGTCTACCACTGGTCTCAATAGGAATTCAGTAAAAGAAGATATGGTAGAAGTGACCCATTTCTCACCTGAGACAATGGGTCTCATAGGCATGGGAAACTGATTCTTATGGATTTTCGGCAACCCCTTGATTATGGGTATAACAGGGTAATCAATGCAAAAATAGTCATGGGTCTCTTGACTAATCTGTCTGCACAATAAGAGGTCATATACAGCCTCATGTACATTCTTAATGATTTTACTAACCTCATTAAGAGATAACTCTTTATACGTATTGTTATCTGAAAGCATTGTAAGCATGTTGGTATTATAGTCAGTGGTGTCTAACAAAACTACACCTCCTCCTTTATCAGCAGGTTTAATAGTCACATCCCTACAATATTTGAAGTTACGAAGTGATTCACATTCTTTAGAGGTAAGATTGTAATAAGAAGCCTTGATTGCATGATTGGAGAACAGTAGATAAAAATCATGTTCACATAATTTAAAAAAACATTCTACACTGTAAGGCATAGTAGGTATAAAACTACTCTTACGTTGAAAATGTATACTTTTCAAGCCACTAACACCCATGCCTTGTTGTTCTTTGAAAAATAATTTTAAAGAGACTTGGCGGCAAAAAAGCCTTAAATCAGTTAAAGTGTCACTAAGACTACTAGAACAAGCTGGTATGAAATTCAAGCCTCTGTTTAACAAAGCTATATCTGATTCAATCAAACTATAACCAGAAAAGTTAAAAAGCAAATCAGTCAATTTCGTGTTTTTCTTATATGACCATATCTCTCTCCTGACAGCTTCCTTTTCCTCGGACCCCTGCTGTTGGAGCGACCTCTGGTGTGAAGTGTTTGCTTCAGTGGATATGGTAAAAAATGAACGTTATCGGGGCCAGGGTGTTTAGACCTGGCTCCAAGAGAAGAGTCACTTTGATGGTTCAATAAAGCTTGTTGATTAGGAGGAGGTGTGTCCGTGATGGAAGAGGTGATATTGGAAGTACCATCCGAAGGTAATACCAACAAAGACTCATTGTGCCCTATAGAATTATTAGCTGGAGATGGAAGTGAATCATGCAAAGAACGCACATCATGCACCAAATTATTCTGATCAATTAATGACGAAACCTTATTCGCTGTAATGTCTACTGAATGGACAAGAGGATTGTTGGTTCTGGGCCAAACAAACACTTGGCCCAGAGTAAAATCATTATGATCTCTTTGCAGCTTCCGTAACTTAGTGTGCTTTAGTCTATCACTAAACGCATTGACCTAGATACAAATACTGTGCAACCTTTTTGAGCAATAATCAGATTTAAAGCGCTCAGTCAAATCTTTATAAGCCTGATCTGTCTTGTTACGTAGATCAGACTCCAAAGGTGAAAAATATTGCAAAAGTAGTTTTATGTAGATAAAGCCAAGTTCAATATTTAAATCCTGCCATTTCTTAAGAAGGACAGGATGACTCTCTCCATATGTAGGCATGCAGAAAACCCGCATGCCTCTAGGCACTACACGAAAATGCAAGCATGCCTCAAGATGCTGTCTCTGCCAGGCATAACGTTGTAATTTATATAAATCATCTTCAAACTCTTTCGACAATTTATTAAACTCATTTAAATTCTCACCATTAGTTTGCGATGGAACAGCAGTACTCGTGTTAAGTAAATCCAGAGCCAATAAAGGGTTCGTTTGTTGATGTAATAAACCATTCCAAATAAAAGAAGTATCCCTCGTCTCCGGACGATAGTCCAACTCCACATTAACTGATTCCATCGTGTGCTAGCAGCTGCAACAGCCAAAAAGCAGAAAATAAAGTGCAAAAAAATGCAGCTGGATAGCTGAGGAGACCACCTGTCACTAAAGCAAACGAATGAGAAACAGGAATACAGATGGTCTCACCACGAATCCTAATAAATCCACATGGAAACCGGTTGCAACAAAACAGAACAATTTATTAGATAAAAACACAGAGATGAGCGCTTTCGCGTAGATGCCTCTACGCTTCTTCAGATAAATTAACTCCAAAAATATAACTCTTAAATACATAAATTGGCGGTAAAGTTACTCAATTAAACAATTAAAAAATCAATTAAACAACTGTTGATCTAATGCAGCAACATTACCATAGTTATCTCAACAGCAAAACATGCCAATGGTGTATACTAACGTACAACTAATACAGGTTACGTCACATTATTTTAACAAAAAGGCTGTAAACAAAGATAATTAAAAATGTGTCAAAGACAACATTATAAACCTAAAAGCTTTTATAAAAAATGGGTACATGGTTATAACAGGATGTTTGTGTCAAAATATGCACCAAAAGAAAATTGCAATAAAACATTCCAAAATAAAATTGCAATGAAACGTTCAAAAATGAAATGTGGTATGATAAACCAAAACAAATGAAGACGTAAAGACATTAATGTAGAAACCTGCTGCATCCACACCTTATGTCAACGCTCATTATAGATAAATATGATTATTTCAATGGAACTATCAAAAAATAAATCCAACACGGGGTATAAACAAGACAATAAAATATCAATAAAAACATGCGACAGATGTCATATCGATCTCAAAGAGAAAAATATATAATGCAGGTCAAAATGCATATGTCAAACAACCATGTTGTTATGACACTGCTTAGAGTAAAATCTAATATATGGAAACACATCATTCTCTACTAAAGCACATATGCAGAAACATAAATATACAAACTAAGAGAAAATTTTTTTTTTTTTTTACTTAATAGATGATGTATATACATAAACAAAATACCACTATAAATGGAAAATAATAAGCTTTAACATCATCTCCTATTCTCTAAGATAGGCTTGATAGAAATGTAATTATTGAGGCCTGGTGCCAAATGTGCTCCAAGTCTCAAAATCCATTTCAGTTCTGCATTGGCAAGACGATTATCATTATTACCACCCCTTATGCTCTCTGCCACTATCTGTAAAACTCTAAAGTGGAAACTATGTGCTGAATAGTCAGCAACGTGTTTCACTAAGGCATTAAGTTCATTGCCCTTCCGTATGTCATACAAATGGTCGTAGACTCTATCCTTCAGTCTTCTTTTAGTGAGGCCTACATAAAAAGCTTCACATTTCAAACATGTAGCAAGATAAATCAAATTTCTTGTTACACATGTAGCAAAGAATCTGGGAGTGAAGACATAATCCATAGAAGGGTGTTGAAATATCTGAGTTGCAGTGATGTAACTACATCTATTACAATTATTGCATGGATAAGTGCCAAATCTATGGCTATTAACAGTGATAGAAGGATGGGCAGGCTTACGATCATTACAAAGAATCTGTTTAAGATTGTCACAATTCTTAAACATGAAACTTGGCCTGTCTCCTACAATACCTCTGGTGGTTTGGTCCATGATGAGGACATTCCAGTTATTGAAAATCACATTCTTCAAGGCCTTTACATCGCTGGTATATTTAATGATGTAACAAATACCTTTGAATGTATCAAACTTGCCATGAAAGGCAGCTTGATACATATCTCCATATGTACCCACTATCTTATTAGACTTCTTATGCTCTTTAATGCCCAAGATACTATCTCTAATACTCCTTACCAAATTATAATTATAACCCCTATCAATAAAGAGCGATTCCATATAGTCAGCTTCAGACATTAATAAATGCTCTTCTCTACATAATCTGGAAAGCCTCACAAACTGACTTTTGACAATACCTGGGAATATATATCTGGGCTGCATGCTGTCAAAACTGAGAAGAGTGTTCTTCCACATGGGTTTCCTATACAAAGTGGAAACAATAGATCCAGTATCAGAAATCCTAAGAGACACGTCCAAAAAAAAGAATGAATTCCTTAGATGATTCCATAGTGAATCTAAGGAAGGTGGTGGTGGTGGATTCCAAGTAAGACAAAAAATGATTAAATTCCAACTGGGAGCCTTCCCAGATAATGAGGATATCATCAACAAAATGTTTATATAGTTTAATCTTATTAAACATCTGATTATTAAACAAAAAATTCATTTCCCAATGGAAAACAACCAAATTGGCGTAAGTGTTCGCACAGGGGGTGCCCATGGCCACCCCCATTGTTGTAAATAGCACTTATCACCAAACATAAAATTATTGTTATAAAGTACTATTTCCAAAAGCTGACAGACCAATATCTGTCTGTCCCCACTGAAAGAGGACTCTTTAACAAGGACCTCTCTTAACGCTTCTATTCCCAGGTCATTGGGTATAGATGTAAATAAATTTTTTACATCCAGAGTAATTAGGAGATAGTCATGGGTATCTAAATCCAATCTTACATCAGCTAAACTTTCCAATAGTTGATAAGTATCTTTAAGAACAGAGGGGAGAAGGTCTACCACTGGTCTCAATAGGAATTCAATAAAAGAAGATATGGCAGAAGTGACCCATTTCTCACCTGAGACAATGGGTCTCATAGGTATGGGAAGAGCTTGGCATGGACAGCAACAGTTGTGGACATTTCCAGACTACTGTACTAGTATAACTGTTTCACAGTTACATTACTCTGTTTATATGGATGTCAGTGTCTGAACAGCTATATGACATGGCATATATATCTGTAATAGTACACAAAATAGAAGTTATGTTCTTACCATAACGTTCCATGTTAGTTGTCTTCTTCTCGCCTTCTTCTTGCTGGATGGGTTCGGAGCTGACCTCGGCTCCGACTCGGCCACTCTAAAAGCTCGAGAGTTGGTTCCACCAGCTCGAGGCTTCCCCTATATCCCACAATGCTAGGCGTGAGTTACCTCAGATCTCGTTTGTAAGCTAGGCCCAGCCTATAATAGTAATAGAATAACTAGTAACAAAGTCCACCTCTATAAACAAGGGAGAAAAGAAGGGTGACCTACATCCTGATCAAGGAAATATGCACAGCAGAGCATATACCTAAAGTACAGAGGTGGTAGAAAGAGAGGTCACAATCAAAACTCCTCCAGGTCTGTCCAGGCCAGGGGGAAGGAGGGTGGGACGCAAGAAGAAGGCGAGAAGAAGACAACTAACATGGAACGTTATGGTAAGAACATAACTTCTATATATTAAGTTGTCTATCTCGCCTTCATTCTTGCTGGATGGGACCGCGTCCCTAGCACCTTGTCCCGGGTGGCCTAACGGAACAGACTCTTGAGAACAGTGGAACCAAAGTTAGCTCTATGTCTAGAGGCTAAATCCAGCTTATAATGAGAAATGAAAGTGTGAGGAGTAGCCCAAGTAGCCGCTGCACAAATGGTGTCAATAGGCAGTCTATCTTGGAAAGCTATAGAAGTAGCCAAAGCTCTGGTAGAATGGGCTTTACGTTTGCTAGGCAGCTTTTGGTGTCTAATTTCATAAACAAGGGAGATCAGAGATGTTAGCCATCTGGATAATGATACCTTTGAAACTGAAAGTCCCTTTCTGCCTTCTGCATAAGAGACGAACAGCTGGTCAGATCTTCTGAATTGTTTTGTTCTATCCAAATAGTACCTTAACTGACGATGAACATCTAGCCAATGCAATCTTTGTTCAGATCTGTTAGAATATTCTGGAAAAACACCGGAGGTCAATGCTTTGATTTAGGTTAGCCGAGGAGGCTATTTTTGGTAAAAAGGACGGGTTGGTTCAGAAGATACCCTGTCCTTATGGAACAACAGATAAGGAGGTCGACAGCTGAGTGCATGAAGTTCTGAAACTCTTCTAGCTGAAGTAATAGCTACTAGAAAGAGAGTCTTCCATGATAGTAATTTTAAAGAACAGGAAGCTGCAGGTTCGAAAGGAGAGAGAATTAAAGAACTGAGAACTAAATTTAGGTCCCAAGGAGGAGGAGGATTTCTTACCGGAGGTCTGAGTAGAAAAACTCCTTTCAAAAAAGCTTTGCAAAGCTTGTGGGACATGATGGCAGAATCTGAAATGCCCACATGAAAGTTAGAAATAGCTGCCAATTGAACTTTAAGAGTAGAAGGAGATGAACCTGCATGGAAGAGTTCAGCTAGGAAATCAAGGACCATTTGGATGGAAGCAGTGAAAGGATCTATGTCCCTTCCTTGAGCCCAATAGGCTAACCGCTTCCACTTACTCAAATAAATCTTCGAGTGGAAGATTTATGGGAAGCTATCAAAATATCTCTAACAGAGTGAGATATTTGAGGAAGCCTGGCTAAGGTTGGAATTGGAGGAACCAAGCAGTGAGGTTCAGGGAGGGAAGGGAGCGATGAAACTGACCCGACTGATGGATCAAAAGATCTGGAACTAGGTCCAGATGCCAAGGTCGCTCCAACAGAAACTGATGTAGAAAGGGGAACCAAACCTGTCGAGGCCAGTACAGAGCAATGAGGATCAATGAAGCCTTCTGAGCGATAGCTTTCTGTATCACTTGAGAGATTAGTGGGAAGGGGGGAAATGCATACAGAAGTCCCCGGGGCCAAACTTGGACTAGAGCGTCTCTGCTGGGTTGGCCTGGTAATGGGAAAAGGGTGAAAAAATCTCTGCACTTGCTGTTTTGGGGAGTAGCAAAAAGGTCGCAGCAAGGCTGGCCCCACTTGAGAAAAATTTCTCTCACAACAGAGTCTTTCAGAGACCACTCGTGAGGCATGAGGATAGCTCTGCTCAACTTGTCCGCGATTTGATTGGACTTCCCGGGGATGTGCGTTGCTATCAGAAAACGCTGAGAAGAAATCACCCATTGCCACAGTCTGAGTGCTTCTCGACACAGGGGGTAGGACCTGGTTCCGCCTTGTTTGTTGATATACCACACTACAGACATATTGTCCATCTGGATTGCTATCGTTCCCAAGGGAAGAGAGTCTTGAAGGGCTTGCAACGCTAAAAGCACTGCTCTCATCTCTAGAACATTTATGTGCAAGTGGCATTCGTCTGGTTGCCATGTGCCCTGGACAGTTCTGCCCTGATAATGCCCCCCCCACCCGATCAGGGAGGCGTCCGTTGTCAGAGTAGCAACCGGAGGGGAAGGAACAAAGGGTCTTCCCAATAAGAGCTGAGGGGAAGACATCCACCACAGAAGATGATTTCTGCATGTTTGCGTGATCATAATGGTGTGAGACATTGGAAGTTGCTGGTACGACCATTGCGTGAAGAGCATCCATTGAAGGATTCTCATGTGGAATCTGGCTAATGGAAGCAGAGGTATGGCAGCCGCCATAATTCCCAAAACTTTCAGAACTAGCCTGGCTTTGATTCTGTTGCTGCTGAAGAGGAGCGAGACTATTTTGTGTATGTCTGTTATTCTCTGATCTGTTAGTCTCGCAGACATGTTGACTGTGTCTAGATTTGCGCCTATGAAGGTAATAGTACGACAAGGCGACAAAACAGACTTTTCAAAATTTATTGAAATGCCTAAATTTCGACAAGCGAAAGGTGTAGTCCCTGGCCATTAGAAGAAGATGCTTGGTGGGAGCTGTGAGGAGCCAGTCGTCCAAATATGGAAACACCTGGAATCCTTTGTCGCCTCAGGTGAGAAGCTACCACTGCCATGCATTTGGTAAACACCGGGGCAGTGGTGAGACCAAAGGGCAGGGCCCTGAATTGAAAATGACTGGTTCCCAGCCTGAAGCGGAGAAATCTTCTGGAGCGTCTTTTCATTTTTATGTGATAGTACGCATCCTGAAGATCTATAGAGCACATCCAGCTTCCCTTTCCCAAAAGGGGAAGGATGGACTGCAGCGTGACCATCCGAAATCTTGTTTTCTTGACTGACTTGTTCAAGATACTGAGATCCAAAATTGGTCTCCAGTCCCCTGTTTTCTTTGGAACTAAAAAGAACCTGGAGTAGATTCCGGATCCTTGCTGGTCTGCTGGAACTGGCTGAATTGCTCTTTTGCAAGCAGCTTTGAAATTTCCAAAGCTGCAAGATCCCTTTGAGCGGGTGGAACATCTGGAAGGGATTTTTTTGATTGGTTTGGAATGCGATAGAAGGGAATGGAATAGCCTTCGGAAATGATGGACTGTACCCATTTGTCTTGAGTCAGGGATAGCCAGGCTTTTGGGTACAGTGACAATCTTCCCCCGACTGCCTCTGAAGGTAGGCAGTCGGGCAACACCTCAGGGATGCTGAAAAGGCTTATCAGAGAAGACTTCCCGATTGCCCTGGTTTTGCGGACCCCCCCTGCCTCTAGGGCGACGTCTACCATTATTGTTCCCCCCTCTGCCTCTGGCGGGGAACCGACTTTGTCGTCAGGCGAAGTCCCTTGAGATTGTTTATGAACCACATTTTCCCACTTTTCTGGCCTTTGGGGTAAGGCCTAGAAGGAGTAGAAAACGGACTCGACGGCAGAAAGAGTCTTGCCATCTGTCTCGCACCTAGTCAAGGTTTCTTTCACTTGAGGACCAAAAGAGATGATCCATCAAACGGGAATTAGTGAAAGACGTTTTAAAGGGGTCCGCAAAGTTGCATAACCGCATCCAGGCGTGCCCGCGTAAGGCCACACCTGTCCCTGCGGCCCTGCTCGCTCCATCAGCCGCATAAGAAAGTAGGCGCATGGAGGAGTTAGCTATGGAGTTCAGGGTAGCCAGCTGAGTGTTCATCTTGTCCTGAAAACCCGCAGCTGTAGGATCCTTCAACATATCACTCGCTTCCTTGATCAAGTCCCTTAGAAGACGAGTAAAATGGCATAGGTAGTTCAGCGAACGCATTGTAAAGGTCGCTGACGAGAACATCCGCTTCCCGTACCTGTCCATAGACCTGGATTCCTTGTTAGGTGGATGGACAGGCACCGAAGGATCAGCTAGTTCCTTCTTGGTGGCCGCAGCTACCACCATAGCATCCACAGAAACACCTTTTGTGAGAAATTGCTTGTCAGTTGGTGCTGTTATAAATTTGGAGGGTCTCCTGGGGTAGGGTCCACTGAATCAGGAGCCACCCAGGCCTTCTTTGCAACCACCTGCATGAGGGGATCAAAGGGGGACACCCAGGAGGTGGAAGGACGAGAGCCAAACGCCTCAAGATACACAGATTCATCCTCCGAAGGGTTAAGGGATGGCCAATTTCCCCTCTGTTTCAGGATCTCTAGAATGTCTGCGAAAGAGACATCTTCAGAAGGGGAACGGGGAACCCTCGGAATCCTCTAAATCTGTGTCAGAGGTGACAGACTCAGGTGAGTCTAAGTGCTTCCTCTTACACTTTCTCTTCCTAGGGGGCTCCCCTGCCAATTCAGGAGAGGCCTCGGAAGAGGATGAGATCCCCACAGGGGATTCTTGAGGAGCTTGCTCTCTGCGGTCTGGGATGAGGGAGTGAGTCGACATAACCAAAGGCACCGAAGTGGGAGGGGCGGACGGAGCCGACTGTGGAGTGGAACAAGGTTCCAACACACTCCGCATGACCTCGAATGCACCCCTGTCAGGCAGAGCCAGAGGTCCCCGCTCCGAGAAGCTGAGAACCTCCCTCAGCACCGACAGAGATGGCTCCGAGGCCGATGTCGGAGCCGAACTCACCAGCGCCGAAGCACCGAGAGGAAGAGGGGGGTCAGACAAGGGTCCGATGCCACTCACCCCCTCGGAGCCGACGAGGGAAGCCCGGCGCCGAGATTCTTCAAAGGAAGAAATCGGAGCTGACGATGGAGCCGAAGACAAATGCATCGGCTCCGACGCTACCACAGTCTCGGTTCCGAGACGCCCCGGCTCCGAGCTCAAAGGAGTCGGAGGAGGAATATTTATTGGAACAAGCTGAGGCATCGACTGATGAGTCGGACTCTGGAGCATTTGGGCCAGTGCCTCGGACTTCAAAAGTCTACTCACTACCCTCTGGAGGTCGTGATCTGAGAGCCTCGATGACCTGGAGGAGTGAGATCTATGGCTCCGTTCAGACAGCAGGGGAGACGCTGGAGCCGAATGAACGGAGCCAAGGGACGGTGACCTCGATCTCTTTCTAGATGTCGGCTCCGATGGTATGATCGACCCGCCCCATGACTCTAATGCCCCGGCCCCGCCCGGAGCCGAGGAAACCACTGAAACAGCAGTCAAAGACTCATCGGCTCCAGCCGGAGCCGATGAAGCAGTAGGCTTTGAAGCCTTAGGCCTCGACTCTGAAGCTGGAGCCGAGGTCTTAGAAGCCTTGGAAGGTTTCCCAGAGGACACAGGAAGGAAACCTTCAGGCTTAATTAAACCCCTCAAAATGAGTTTATTTTTTCTCTCCTGCAGGACTCTAGGGCTGAAGCCATGGCATACAGCACAAGAGTCCTGCAGGTGTAAAGGTCCCAGGCAGTACACACAAGAAGTGTGACCGTCTGTCAGAGACATTTTCTGACAGCACGAGTCACACTTCTTGAAGCCTGAGACCTTTGTATCCTTGGACATACTCAAGGAACCGAAGTGTAATCACACACAAAAACACACACACACAGATTACACTGATAGGAATAAAAGGGAATTATTTAAAACTAAAGGTAAGTTAAATAAAAAACCCTAAGTAAAACACATACACACTTCTAAGGAAAGGGAAGGAAGGGCCCAAAGGCCTTAGAGTGTTCTTTTTAAAAGGAGGGGGCTGGATAAAGATAGTAAGGGATAAACAAGTCCACTACACTAAGTGGGAAAGAATTTTACACTAAACTAGCCTAAGTTTAAAGAATTTAAACTAGTCTAAACTTTCACTAACCTGGAGCCGGTAGAAAACACACCTCGATCACTGTAGCGGCAAACGAGATCTGAGGTAACTACCGCCTAGCATTGTGGGATATAGGGGAAGCCTCGAGCCGGTGGAACCAACTCTCGAGCTTTTAGAGTGGCCGAGTCGGAGCCGAGGTCGGCTCCGAACCCATCCAGCAAGAATGAAGGCGAGATAGATAACTTAACATTAAAGGTTTTCCATTTCTGCAAACCTGTGTGCGGTGTTTTATCCTATGACCTCTCTGTGGGTATATGTTGCAGGCAACAAATGTCATTTGTATGGATGGCTCATCCAGTGTCCAGTTGTTAGGGTGTTAACTGTAAGCATAGTGGCTGTTCCATATTGTGTGCAACTACTACATACGTATCTTACTGTACATATCTCTGCGTGTGTATGTGTAGTCACATGTATATCTATATATATATGTATATATATATATATATATATATATATATATATATATATATATATATATATATATATATATATATATATATATATATATATATATATCTGTATTTGCATATATGTGTCTGTGTATATGTATCCTGGGGATGTTGATAGCTTCCACATTTTATATTTCATATGTGAGTCAGACTGTACTGCATGATATGCTACCAATACCAGCCTGACATCATACAGGTGGGATGTAGTACTGTTAACATCTTGTGGCCATGTCGTGTCAGGACCTAGTTATGGGATCTGCAACACTTGGTAGGGTATTGCAGGGCGGACGTGTGGGGGGCTGGGTATACCTATTCGTACAAGACATATATTGTTTGGGGCCTCTCAACCCCATTAACGGTGCATGTGGACATATACGATTTAGTTAATCTCCCACTGAAATCTACACATGTATGTCCATATATACCTATATGGATATATATATATATATATATATATATCTGCTTACATATATGTAACTTGCTGTGTACATGTACACATATAGGTGTAGACATATATGTGTTGATGTAGACATTTGCATGTATATATGTTCATATATATTTATATATATGTATATATTTATATATAATATATATATATATATATATATATATATATATATATATGTTGTATCTGTTTAGATATTAATATATTTACACACATACATCTAAATGTAGGAATATATTCTCTGTACTGTTTAATGACTGGGCTGGATGATATGTTTTTGAAAACATCAGTGTTATGTATATCTGGCATGACTTAGCGGTAAATCGCTTTGTCTATGGTGTGCAGGGTCCTGGGTTTGACCCTTGTAAAGGCTGTTTATTTTGTTGCTGGGCAGAAAATGGGCCGTTGGATACACAGTGATTAAGGCACTTTAAAGCAGTTGTAAGCGGGTTTGCACGTGTTTGCGCAGAGGTAAGCACTGCTAAGTTCCAGTTCCAGTTTCTTATACTCAGTTGGCTTCTAAATTGCTTAACCAGTGTAGGCATTGCTTACCCCCATGCAAACAGGCTTAGATCCACTTACTGCTGCTTAAAAGTGCTTACTGTTGCTTACCCCAATGCTAATTTCTTTAAAATAAAAGAAAAAAAGGGTTGATAGGAAAGTGGTGAAAAAGGGGCACAAAGAGGGAAAGACAGTAGGGAAAATAGCTAGGGATGTGCATGAAGGGTGTAGGGAAGGTCCATAGCTTCCCATTTCTTCTACAGCAACAGCTGTGCATATACACTGAATTTGGAGGTAGATTTGGACGCTCAAACCCCTGGGAGAGGGGTGAGGACAACAATAATAATTTGTGATGCCAATCAGACTGGATTACACGTATCCAGTGGGCATTTCTGCATAATGGACAGCTATGTATGGGGCGAGATTTTTTTGTGAGAGCAGATTGCCCTTTTTTCTGTTTCTCAGGTGAGAGTGGGATGTTGGGGAGGGGTAGTAGGTATATTTGGGGAGGTAGGTTGGGTAGGTTAACAGACAAGACAAACAAGACACATACAGGGGTGGTATATGACACATGTGGGGGGTATACACCTTGATGGGAAGGGGTGTTGGGATATCGGAAGCCCACAAGCCCCTTAGTCGTAACAGTGGGACTGAGGTCCCCACCAATGGGAAGTCACACTGCACCTTCACAGCCCCGAAGGTGGCTGTGCTGGGGGCTGAGTCGCAGAGCCAGGCTGACTCTCTAATCATGACATGCGGCCCTCGAGCTGGCGTAGATCACCAAACTGCTCGTTGATCGCTCTACGTACCACGACCCCAACCTGGTGACAGGTGCCTGTCCGCACCCACTCCCAGGGAGAGGGGGGCAAGCCCCATCCCCTGAGGAGGTTCCACCTGAAGGTGGTGCAGGACCAATGGACAGGGAGGTCTGAGGTTGGGCCCCAGACATGCTGGTGCCCGGTGCCACAGCCAGCTGAGGTGGGACAGGTGGGTCCACTGGGACCAGCCTTCTCAAGCATGCTATAGTGTTTAGATTTCATCATATATATATGGGTTAGTAATAGTCAACACATTCCAGGGTTAGGTATAACAGCAAGCATAGATATTCCCATTAAGCCAGACACTAGATACGGAACAGTTGCATAGCAAACAGAACACATGCATATATGGGACCACAGTGGCAATAAGAACAGCATGCAGGTACGTTGATGGCACCATGCCACCCATGTTGGAATAATTCAATACAGCACATGCATGGGAACCATTAATATATTTATCAAACAATTGGACATTATCAGAGTCAATACATACCAGTTGGGGTGGGTATGTTGATTATTGTTGGAGATATGGTGGAGGTGTCAATTAACAACTAGTATATTCCTGTAGTCCACATTACTTTCCTAGTCAGTGCTGTTATCTGTACCTTACAAGTCTTACTACACTACCCTATAGCCTTACTTTGGACAGTGATATGGCTGTCGTCATCATTACACATGACCCGGTTTTACCTGCAGTATACACCTCTTACCTGGTATACCTGTGGAGGAAATGCTTCTTAACACTAACTGTTTCTATACATACTCTCAGATTCCGGGTTGCTGTTTTGCACATAGCTATGCAACTCTTTCTGCACAGAATCTGGCCATGTGTTGACCACATGCTGGTGTGCCTGGACATATCTAGAATATTGCCCTCTTCCACCTTTAGTGTCCTGACACACACACATATACATGCTTTCCTACACAGTTATATTATGTAGCACAGTGTGGGTGACAGTGACCAGTGATACTTTATTATTCAGAGAAACTGCAACATTCACAATTCCCTACAATACCAAAGTGCACAGTACCAGTACAGGTTATAATGGCCTGCATTTCTCAGCACAGTGTTCATACCCAACATACCTGTGGGAGCAATGTTTGTTAGCACTACCTGACTCTTGCCACAGAAAGTTCTCAGATTACACATTAGTATTATGCACCTACATCTCACTCTGTTACTGTACACACTCTGGTCACAGCTTGATGGCATGGGAGTGTAGATAGGACATACTTGCAATATTACTCTCCTAACAGTTTCGGGGGTTGCTACAGTGACAGGTGTGTTCTCATTATGTTTGACAATCAGTTGTATTCCCTGTTTGCTGGCTACACATCTGGGATCATCCCACAGACTTACCAGGGGGAGAGGCAGCAGATATGAGCACATATACTGGACATTCTGGCCTCATCTGTACAGTTGTGGGATATGCATCTGTATGCAGTATAATTCCAATCTCAGGATTCAGACCATGACTGTGTCTGCTACAACTTAAACACTGTCCATCACAGTTGTGTCTGCTATATAGCTATTGCTGTATATCTTCTATCTGCTTTCTGTCTTATTAATCCCCTGTGCTTTTGCATTCTGACCTTGTATTACAACACTCATATACAGTTTCCTAAACAGTTATATGTTGTTGGAAAGTGTGGGCGACAGTGATGTGTAATACCTCATTATTCAGAGCAACTGCATATCATTCTTGTATTTCTGGGCACAGTGTAGGTATCTGACAGACCTGTGGGAGGAATGTTTATTAGCACTACCTGAATGTTCCCACACACAGTACCAGAGTCCACATTACTATTATGCACATACATCTCACTCTGTTACTGTACACACTCTGACCACAGCTTGACAAGTTGGGGTGTAAATGGGACATACGTGACTTCTTAGTCACATAAGGTATTGAGAAGTTTCTAGTGTGCCAGCTTTGTTCTCATAGCTGTGTGTCAATCAGTTGTATTTCCTGTTTGCTGCCTATATATCTGGGATCATCCCACTGATTTCCCAGGGGGACAGGTTGATAAGCAACAGATATGGGCCACTTTACTAGACATTCTGGACATATCTGTACAGTTGTGGGGTATGATTCTGTATGCAAACTACTACCACTGGCAGGATTCGAACCGTGGCTGTGTCTGCTAAAAAAATACAGTTCACATCTCAGTTGCATGTGCTCTTCGGTGTTTGTTGTCTCTAGTTTCCCTGTTTACTGTCTATGAGTCTCTCAGTTGTACTAAAATGGCCTCTGGGGATTACACCTGTCATATACAGGCATCCTACACATTCAATTTATGGTGCACAGTGTGGGTAGCAGTGCTTAATACTACAGTACTATTACATGATTGCATATCTACATTACTGTATGATACCAGGATATACACATGCAGTCCAGCAGTTAGACCTGTTTTGTCAGGCTATTACACTTTTATTGACTTACAGACAATATCAGACTCTTAATGCCATATTCTCTAGTGTATGCAGTACTTGCCTTGAACAATACAGGTTTTATATTAGCAATTAATTTACTACTACTTTTATTTTTATTTCCTATGACAGTAAATGCATGAGTATTACTGACCTGCCTCGCGCCGCAACCTCGCCAGGCATCTGTCATGGGCCTCCTGGTTCGTGGCCCGCACAATTGCAGCTATGGGGGACATAAGAGGAATACTTAGCCATACCTATCCATGATATACCTGAGCTTGCAATTATTACACAATTATTACACACATACTGGGGTGATACTTACACACATCTTGAACATCCCCTGATGCTCTAGCCTCTTGGAGCTACTCCTCCAAGAGGTCCCCCTTCCACCGCTTCATGTCAGTATAGTGGTGCCTGACCTGCTCACCAGTTTGGAGTATACCAGTGGCACTGGTGAGGTCATGGGTGAGATGGTCCCAGGCCTCCAATTTATACTGGGAGCCCTGGTACTGGCCCTGCAGCCGTCTCTGACCATGGGCTTTAACTAGGAGTCCTGCCATGACCTTGGACTCCTGGATGCACCAGCGTGGTGCCCGGAAGTGCACTCCTTCTCCCCTTACTGCCATAGTGCCTGCAAGGGGAAGCTACAAACAGTTATGAGATGTATTCCCGCCTCTTGGGTTTAAGTAAGGCCGATTTCCCACACTTTTCTGTGATTGGCTGGTTTTGAAAAGGCTAAGCTATGGGCAAACATGCTTACCTAAGGTTGGCATTGTTTGTTCTACACACTGCTCACACCTCCTAAGCTGGCCTGTGCAATGCTTAGCATTGCTTACATTAGACTTTAATTATAATGCCTTTTTGGCATTGTGTTATTATTCATTACACCTTATATGTATGCCTGGTATCCATGATTAATGTGTACGTAGACTCTGTGGGGTCCTTGTGTTTTATTGGGGACTTCAACACTCTATTACAATTACACTTCACTTCGGGGCTTACTGCTGTACACCAGTTCACATATTTATATTATGTAGTGGGTTATGGTACATATGACTGTATACTGATTCCTTTCACAGGTTCAGTTTGGTTATGCTATGGTGAGGACTTGTTTGCTGCTACCTCATTCTTCTGTACTTTTGTGATGGCTTGATGGATAACTACTGGGACTACAGTGTATAGGGTCCTGGGTTCGAGACCGGCATGGCTGTTTATTTTGTTGATGGGCAGAACAAGGCCACTGGAGTGATTAAGGCAGTTTTGAGCAGTTGTAAGCAGGTTTGTGCGACGGCAAGCACTGCTAAACTGCCATTACATCTGCTTACACAGTGTTAGCTTTATAACTGCTGCCAGTGTGGGCATTGCTTACCGCCACACAAATGGGCTTAAGCCCACTTACTAGTGCTTAAATATGCTTACTACTGCTTATTTGTGCTTACACTTGCGTACTTGTGCCTTATTTATTATGACACTGACACCTCACATGTGCATTTGCTACAGTACTCCAATTCATAAAAATATGTTATTTAGTGAGTTATGCAACATAAATATTACTCATAATGTGCTTTGGCATGGAAAATGGAATCTGCTGCAGTGGTACTCGAACTGAGATTGCCTGCTCGTAAGGTGAATGCTCTGCCCACTACACTATTGCTATGCTGCTTCATTTGCATATATCTTCCTTGTTATCCTCTTCAGCCATTTAAGCTGCATTAACCATAGCTAAGCGATGGGCACACCCATGCACCTATGGTTAGCTTTATTCGGATTTTTAAAAAGAAATACAAGGGTTTCTTCATTTTATTTATATATGCTGTTGCTATTGTACACAAGGGGGACTGTTGGTGGGGATATGCAGTCACCTGTGAGGGGTCTCGCTCATTGCATACCCCTTGCTGCTGTTCTACATTGCGGGGGTATGTTTATTCTGATCTCAGACACACCCCCTACACTCTTACACACTCCGTGTAAGCCTAGGGGCTCGGGCAGCATGCCTTATTAATATGCATGGCACGCTGCCATCCTGCTCCTAAACGGTCGCTTCCGTGCAGGACTAAGCTAGTCCTGCACAGAAGATTAATAAATCCGGGGATAAGTTTTGTTGCACTCATTTATTTTGACTTTTATACTTTTTATGAAAAGGTTCTAACTACATAACAACCTACAAAGAGTACTAATGTCTCTGAACATGCTTTTTCATGCCAGTAGCTATTTTGCTTGCCTTTGTTACAGTGTCTGACTGCTCACTTATCACAATATCTTGTATACCATGTGATCACTAGCAAAATTGCTTTTTTCATTTATTCATTTTAAGACTCATTCTTCCCTAATTTTGGCTCTCATCCTTTATTTTGCGGGAATCTACTTCCTCAGTCAAACCTTTAAGATGAATAATTGAATGTTGACTCACTCTGCATTTATCTAGGATTCCTCTTACTTGATCATTCTTAATATCATCAATAAGCTTACCTATTATCAATACATAACGAAAATCTCCAAACTCAAATTCATTTGCTCTGTGTGTCATTTCAGTCATATAAGTACCTATTGACTCCTGAGTCCCTTCATTTCTATTGTAAAATGTCTCAGAAAGGAAAGATTTTTCATTGACTCACATTACGCCTGGGGGTCTTTCTCTTGGTACTGCTAACTAGTACTTTCTAACTGTTTGTGGCTAAAAGTGTTAAATACCTTTACACCTTCCTCACCAGCAACCTGAATGAATACTGTGCCTTGGTAATTTTCTGACTTCTCAGCAATGCCACTTGCAGTGAGATACAATTAAAGCATATGAATCCATAATTTCCAGTTTTTAGGCAAACAACAGTGCAGATTCAGAGACAATGGAGACTAAAGTGAGGTCATTTTGAGCCAAATGACTTTGTTGTAATGAATATTAGGGGGTTGAGTAATATTAAGGCATCCAGATAAATCATGCCTGTCAGGTGAGTCAGGAGGTCTGGAATCGGCTCCAGAATCCAAGGTGGGAAATGTAAATGAGGCCAAAGAAAGGGGAACCAAATCTGCAATGAGGGTGACTTTGCTCTTCAACCAGGCTGCATTCTGCAAAAATTTGGGAATTAGGGGAATTAGGGGAGAGACATAGAGAAGACCAGGGGGCCAGTCATGGAGCACAGCATCCCACAGTGATTCTCCCAGTGGATGGATCAGGGCAGAGAAGCTGCTGCACTTGTTGTTTAGGGGAGATGCAAAAAGATCGCAGCAAGACTGGCCCCATTGATGGCAAATCATTTCTGCCACTTTCATGTTGAGAGACCACTTGTGAGGTAGTAGGATGTACCTGCTCAATTTGTCTGCTATCAGTTGGACTTCCCTGGAATGTGTATTGTTATCAGAAAGCAGTTGGAAGAGATCACCCATTGCCACACTCTGAGGGGTTTTCAACACGAGGGGTAAGACCTGGTTACTCCTTGTTTGTTGATGTATCAAACCACTGATAAGTTGTCCATCTGAATCACAATTGTTCCGAAAGGGAGAGAGTCTTAGAATGCCTGCAATGCTAAAATCACTGCTCTTATTTCCAGGAAATTGATATGTGTATTGGCCTTTTTAGGGGACTAAGTGCCTTGGGCCGTTTTCCCCAGGAAGTCCCCCCCCACCCAATTTGGTATGTGTCTGTGGTCACTATGGCCTTGGGCTGAGTGAGAATGAAAGGATGGGCTTGTAGAACCTGATCTGATCTAATCCACTACCAAAGGTGCGTTTTGCATGCCTGAGTGATTCTTATTTGGGCTGTCATGCATTGATAAAGAATTTTCCATGGTGTTTCTAGTATCCTTTGAAGAATTCTCATATGAAATCTTGCTAGAGGAACTAAAATTATGGCCACTGACATTGACCCTAAAGCTTGAAGAATAAATCGGGCTGAGATTGTGGTACTGTGAATTATCTTCCTGACCTGGAGTCTGATAGTTTTGAGAGATGAAGATAAGCTGTCAATGATACAGTGTTGAAAACTGCTCCTATGAATTCTAATGTCTGAGGCATTTCTAAATGAGACTTGTAATTTATTGTTATCCCCAGATGAGAGCAAGTCTGGAGCACTTGATCTTTTGCTCTTATTAGTAGCTGCCTGGTCAGGCTGGTAATGAGCCAGTCATCTAAATATGGAATCACTCGGAATCCCTGCAGTCTTAACTGAGTTGGTACCACTGCCAAGAATTTAGTGAACACCCTGGGGGCTGTGGTTAGGCCAAAGGGCTGTGCTCTGAACTGGAATGACTGGTTCACAGACAGAAGGGTAAGTATCTTCTGGATTGTCTGTTCATTTTTATGTGATAGTACATATCCTGAAGGTCTAGCAATCACATCCAGTCGTCCTTGCACAAAAAGAGCAGAATGGACTGAACCATGACCATCTGAAACTTTGTGTGATTAACTGATTTGTTCAAGTTTCTGCAATCTAAAATCTTCCTCCAGTCCCCTGTTTTCTTTGGCACTAATAAGAATCTTGAGTAAGTTCCAGATTTTATCTGGTCTGGTGGGACCTCTCGGATGACTCTTTTTTTACTAGCAGCTTTTGTATTTGTATTGCTGTTGCTTTTCTCTGCCTGGGTGGAACATTTGAAAACTTTGATACTGAAGGAGGTAGAAGGGAAAAGGAAATAATATAAGCCCTGGATATGATCCTCTGCACCCATGTATCTTTTGTGATGTCTAGGCAGGCAAAGATAATCGACACCTGACTGCCTCCAGATAGAGACAATCATGCCTCCTTTCAGGAGCGTTGTAGGCCCTTGTCTGAGAGAAGGAATCTCTGGACACCTGGTTCAGTTGGGCTCCTCTGCCACGTGGACAGTGTCATCCTTATAAGTCCCCCCCCCCTGCCCCTGGGGGAATTATCTCCACATGGATCTTGGAAAGGACCCGGGGACTTTCAGAACCACATATTTTGACCACCTCATTAATTCCTAGAAAAAGAACATGGGGGGGGGGGGTTAAAAATGTGCGTTCACCGCAGAGAGAGTCTTTCCATATTTCTCACACTTGCAGAGTGTGTCCTTAACTTTTCAGCCAAACAACATACTGCAATCAAAAGGTACATTGGCAAACAAGGACTTGAAGGGCTCTGCAAATCACACTAGTGCATGCAGGCATTCCTCCCAATGGAAATGCCTGAACCCACCACCCTTGACATACTTTCAGCTGCATATAAAAGAAGCCTCATGGATGAACAGAAGTTTGAATCTCAGATGTAGAGGTCCCAGAAAGGGAATTTGACAGTTCCTTTATCAAGTCCCTTTGTAGTCTCATAAAGTGTACCAGGCAGTTCAGCAACCTGAGGGCAAAGACTGCTGAACCATACACATGCTTCCCTACTCAACTCAGCAAGTTCCTTCTTGATGGCCACCACCACATCCATAGCATCTACAGACAATCCTTTGCTCCAAAATTCCCTTCCTACAGGTGGAGCATGAATCCGATCCATTTTTTTGGGATTGGCTCAGCTGTGTCAGGCTCCTTCCATGCCCATCTAGAGATCAAGTCAATGAGCTCCTCAGTAGGCAGAGTTACCCAGGAGGTAGACGACCAACTCCAAAGGCCTCCAGGAATACCAATTCCTTTGGAGAAGGTTTATCAGAGGACAAACCACCCCTCTGTTCAAGGATCTCAAGGATGCCTTCAAATAAGACATCTTCAGGTGGTAATCTCGGGGACCCTTCCCATTCATCAAAATCAGTATCTTTGGTGACAGACTCCTGAGGAGAGTCTAAGTACCTCCTCTTGCACTTACTCTTCCTAGGGACTTCCTTGGTGGGATGCTCCTGTGAAGTGTTGGAACAGATTGTAATACCCTGCTGGGCAGCCTGGTGATTTTGAGCTGGCTATCCCTGTGGCATAGAATGATGTGGTTCCAGGTGCAGGGACACCTGGCATTCAGAGGGAAGATCCGAGGTGGGGGTGAAACCATCTGTCATGCCAGAACACAGAAAACTCTCCCCACCACCTCAAATGTAGAATGCCAAAGGGAGAAAGCAGCTGACAGAGTTGAGAAGCCACGCTTCTGCCCCATTGGTTTCATCTGCCCTGAGGGCATTCCACCAGAGGAGAAGACTGGAGCTGAGCTGTACAGTGCCGAGGCACCAAGGGGCAAAGATGGCTCCAAAAACTTCAAAGTCAACTCTAACACCTTGGATCTGACAAGGATGCTACAGCTCCAAGAGTCATCCAGCTCCAAAACCGTCAGAGCCAGAGTGCTCAGAGACATCCTCGGAGCAGAAGGTACAAATATCTTCAGAACCAGTCCAGATGGTCCTGGCATACTTGGATCCAGGGCCACTGAAATGGATGGGAGGATCGGACAATGAGCCAAGAAAGGTGGAGTAATGCGAACTAGGGCTTCCTGACCTGATGGGGTAAGAGCCAGGAAAACAGCCATCTGTATCTGCACTGAGTGGAAACTCCTCATCATTCTGTCCACATCAGCTTTAGTCAGACTTCTGGAAGAACAAGAGGAAGCTAGGGATGGGGACTTAAGAAGGCTGGTGTTCCATAAAAGGAGAAGGTACCCTGGAAGGTACCGGATCTATACTAGGTAAATATCTGGTTTTGAGTAAAGGCCTCAGATCCAAAGGACTTGGATCCAAGGAGGCTGTTGTCAGATCCAATGCCAGTAGGACAGTAGCAGCCTTCAGGTCCAATTTATGTTTTTTCTTTGGCAGCATCGTAGATGAAAGAGTCAAGGATCCTGAAGATCTAGGAGACTTAGTGGAAGGCTCCTTTGATTTTGATTTGGGGTTTTGAGCCCAGCAATAGCTTCAGAGAAGGATGTGGGGTGGAACCTTTTCAAAATTAGTTTATTTTTTCCTGTCCACAACAGCATGCAGATTAAAGTTTTTACAGATAGGATAGTCTACCTGAAGATGGTCCAGGCCCAAAGAATAAACACATAATGAGTGAGTGTCAGACAAGGGCAACTTGTGACTGCACTTTTGGCACTTCTTAAAGAAGAAGGGCCTTTTTCTGACATCTTGGCACAATAGTCCAAGAAGATAAAGAATAAGAAGAAAAGTCTCTCCCTCTTTTTTTTTAAATAGTGAGAAAAAGGAGAGAAATATCAATGATGGTACAACGAATTACACTAGAAAGTGTAAATGGTAAAGAACTATAAACAACAAATGCTAACAATGGTAAAAAAAGACTGCAAAGAATGTAAGAAAAGGGAGGATTTATAGCAGAGAAATGATAAACTATTACAGAAATGAAGAAAAATGAAACTTATTGTATAACCAATTGCTTGAGACCTCAAGGCGACAACATCTAATCATGAAAACGGCAAACAACATCTAAAGTATGTTAGAGGTTGGTGCATTGTGGGAAAAGGAAGAGCTTGAGAGATTTTTGGTGGCCATAAGCTAAAGTAGCAGCCAAGGAGGATCTGAGGGCCGAATCCAAACCCAACAGTTGAGGAATGAAAGGAAAGGGACAACATCAGATCCTGTGTTTTGGCCAGCTGAGGACTGGTTGCATGAAGTAAACTCAAATTTTTGAGTCCTGCCAAATGGTGTTCCACAACCTAGAAATCATGGAGTTATCATTCATAGTTATGATCCAGGAAAACTGTGACAGGCCAACACCACAGCAGATTAAAATACAATTATGGTGTTGCAAGATTCATCACAGGTAGTGGTATCAGAATCTATATGAAAAGCTACCTGTTTATGAAAATGTTAATAATGCTAAAATAACAAAAGAAGGGCACAGGCAGCATCAACTTGAGTGGAACTGTCTTTGCTCTGCTCTATGAGTTAGAAAGAAACAGTTCTCTGTTATTCTTGTATTCCCTGAATCACATTGGTTATGGTTTTGCAATTATTGCACTCATAACAAATTTCAGACATTTCAGACTCACTCTCAACTACAGACACACACACACACACACACACACACACACACACACACACACACACACATGGGTGTGTTCTTGTGTGCGCAGTGTGTGTGTGTGTGTGTGTGTGTGTGTGTGTGTGTGTGTGTGTGTGTGTGTGTGTGCACGTGCGCATGCATGCGTGCATGTATGTGTGCGTGTGTATGTGTATGTTTGAGTGTCTACATACACACAAGATTGGTCTAATGGAATGGAAAGCAAGAATGGGCCCTGCTGTCAAATCCAGGACCTCACTACAAAAATAAATTAATCACCCTGGAAGGTACTTAAAGTATCACAAATCTAGCTGAGTGCTAAGTTTGATGCCTGAATAACAAAGTTAGATTTTCAAAAGTAGAAAGTGGCACTAATAAAATGGATGCAAAGACTAGAAAAAAAGCACTGCAGAACATAGGATACTGTCACTGCATCTATTACTGAAAACATGATTTTACTAATTGGAATGTTGAATAGTCAGTATTCTCTCTTAAAAAATTTTTTAGAGACGCTATCCCAAAGTCATGAGGTATTACAGTGAACAGCGTCTGTATATCCATACTAACAAGAAGAATATTCTCAAGAAAAGGGCCATGACTCCTAGAAAATTCACCTAGACTACTCAGGAAATGTTCAGTATCTTTTAAAATGTCCGTCACCTTACTTAATGGATTTTTTAACTGTCCCTCTATATAGAGAGAAATAAATTCTGTAGCCCACCCCCTACCTGAAACAATTGGTCATAGGGGTGGGTCTACAAGGGATTTATGAACCTTTGGCAGGCATGTATAACTGGTATCATGGGCTCAAGTACTACCATAAAATCATATAATGCTTTATCAAGGGTTTGTTCCATTAACATTTCATATAAACAGCTATGCATGTTATTAATAATACAGCATAAATGATTTTCAGTAACAGGTTCATATGTGAAAACATCTTCAAGCATTCCAGCCATATATAAATCATATTTCAAGGCATCTGAGATGTTAATGGAACAAACCCTTAAGTAAGGTGATGGCTGTTTTAAAAGATACTGAACATTTCCTGAGTAGTCTAGGTGAATTTTCTAGGAGTCATGGCCCTTTTCTTGAGAATATTCTTCTTGTTAGTATGGATATACAAACGCTGTTCTCTATAATACCTCATGACTTTGGGATAGCATCTCTAAAAAATTTTTTAAGAGAGAATACTGACTATTCATTGGAACTAATAGAATGTATAGCTACTTCAATGGAGCTTCTTTTGGAAAATAATGTCTTTTTATATAATAAGGTAGTTTATAGGCAGCAGATGGGAGTGGCCATGGGGACTCCATGCGCTAACAGTTATGCCAGCTTAGTACTGGCAGACTGGGAGCACATGGCAGTCCTATCTGGACATGAATTTTCTCTGAACCTTCTGTACTATAAGCGTTTTGTGGATGACATTTTTGTCTTGTGGCATGGGACAGAATTAGACCTTAAGAGATTTGTGCACTAGTACTTGTTTTAGATTTGTTTTAAATTATTCTTGTACATGTATTGACTTTTTAGATGTAAAGATTTCTTTAGTAGATGGCGCTTTATCTAGTTCCCTACATAGGAAAGTATTGCAGAAGAATGCACTTTTGCAATTTAGCAGTATGCAGCCGCAGCACATTTTTAGGAACATTGCCAAAGGGCAATATCTGCATATGTCACACTTGCATACAAATGATGAGCAATGTAATGAAGCAATGCTTAACTTGAAAGATGAGTTATTAGTTAGAGGCTATAATGAGCAATCATTAGATAAGTCCTTTAATACTGTAGCTGCTATGCGCCATGACAATGGTAAACCTTATTTCCATAATACTCATACTTCATATAAGGGTAATGTACAGGATGTTGCATCTACCAATGTCAGATTATCTTTGATGTATGGTAACAATATTTAACAAGTATGTGAAGTTGTAAAGAAGTTTTGGCCAGTTTTACTTTCTGATGACAAGTTAAAGGATGTTGTAGGTTCTAAACCAAGTTATACATTTAGAAATAATTCCTCTGTGAAGTGACAGTTATGTTACAAAACAGCTCATGTTCCTTTACCTTTATCTGATCGTTAGGGGACATATGCTTGCAGGCATTGTAAAGCTTGCATATATATTGGCACTGAGCAGGAATTTCAACATCCTTTTACACTTTTAAACCATGTTTCTATGCTGATTGCAGGTCAAAAGGCTTGATATATATGGCTAGATGTAAGTCGTGTACATCCTTTTATATAGGCAAGACCATTAGAATGTTGAAAGAGTGCATTTTGCAGCATATAGGAGATATTAAAAGTATGAATTTGGTAAATGCCCTAGCTAAGCATATTTCAGTGGCTCCTGGTCATTCTTTTGTATTTTATGTTCTGCAAATTGTGCATGTTAATAAACAGAAAGGAGATTTTAATGTTAAGTTGGAGAATGTGGAAGCAAAATGGATATTGAGGTTGCAGGCAGATAAGCTGCCAGGTTTGAATCTAACTGTACCTTTAAAACCTGCCTTGAAAAAAACGGAGTATACATCAGTAATTGTTATTTATCTTAACTGATTAATTGACTAATGCTCCTTATATATTTGTACATGTGCAATGTTTCTTTGTGGATCTGATAAAGCATTATGTGTGAAAGCTCTTATCCTGTGGAATAAAGTTTTTATCTGGTTTCTTATGTTGGCCGTGGTGGAAGCTTTGTTATTTTTTGGTTATTTTTACCACTCTGCTTGATTATTGAGCTAAGTGGTTGAGAAGTATGTGGGAGAGGGGATTGCAGTAGCTTGAACTATGTATTATGACAGCAGTGATCTGAGAAGATACATTCCTGTGTAGTAGTTATTTATGCATGTATTCATTTGTTTGATCACAGTGAAACATCTGAAGTGTACAGTTACAGTCATACCAATGGCTGTAACTGATGGTTATATTTGTGTATGCATATATATGTATAATATATGTTTGTATGTATACTGTAGATGGCATATATAGTCTCAATAGTCTCTGATGTTACCTCATATTCAGTCTGATCATAGGATCATAGGAGAATATTAGGCTAATGACACTAAAGGGCCTTTTTACACCTAGCCATGCTTCCCGGAAATATTAGAAAGGTATTGGTCCCTTAGGTTTTGTAAGTGTATATAAACTTAGGAATGAATAGTCAAGCATTTACAAGTTTCCCCTGTCTAACAGAAATGCAGGTGCCAGATCAGGGATAAATTTATGATCCCCATTCACTGATTCAAGTTTTGTATGAATAAGTACAGGGGAAAACTTTGCTTTACATGAATGGGAAGCCTGTTCCAGAAAAGAGGGTAGCCTCTGAGACACATAACTCTCCCTCCAGCATGTCCTATTTATGTTGCAGGTGAGGTTTAGGTCACTGAATGTGGTGTTTCTGATGCTATTTGTTTTGTTGATGTGGAATAGATCCATTAAGGCTGGATCAGGGGATGTTTTGTTGGCCAGGCTTAGGTAGCCTCTCATCAGTATGTTATAGACCAAGTGTAAGAACAAGGCTTTGTGGCATAGGTTCATAGATTAGTACTAAGCTAACTGCCCTTGTGGGTCATTTTAAGCCTAGCCAATTATTCCATGTGAGAATCAAACCCTGCATCTTGTGTCTGTAAGGTAAACACCTTAACCATTATTTTCTAAATAATGTATTCTTTTTGTGATGCTCCAATGAGTACACTCTGGTTGTTGCATATGCCTGGTCAGGAACATGTAGAAAAGGACATTGTGCGCTGTGTTTCATCTTATGAGGCAGAGTACAACAAAATTATGAGGTCTTTGAACGTGGAAGCCATACCCTTGATTATACATTGTGCAATATAAAAATATTTCCTTATTACTGTAGACATGATGTTTAAAGGCCAAGTCTCTGTCTACATGCATTCCCAAATCCTTGACTACTAGGTCTACTCTTAGGAGTGTGTTATCAATGAAGTAATTTGCAAGTATGGCTGTCTTACCAAAAGATACTATAATGCACTTCTTGGCATTGAGTTTAAGACTGTGACTTCAACAGCAGTTATTAGTCTGTGTCAGGCCTTCTTGGAAGGTTTTTGTGTCTTGGGGAGATTCAATGACTGCACTTAATTTGCAATCATCTGCAAATTTGGGCAGCCAGAGCCTTTGACGTTAACCTTGACTTCACAGAAGTAGATGTCAAACAGAAGTTGCCTCCGCATACAGCCCTGAGGCACTCTGCTATTGACTAGCCATTTTGTGGTGGTAGACTCCACTATTCATATTTCTTGGGTCCTATCTGTCCAGTGGGTGACATAGGAGTTAATAGCTAATTTAATGAGCTTGTTTACAATGCCCAGGTAGGGTTTTGTGTTGAATGCTTTTGGCCAAGTTGAGGTAGGCAGTGTACACTATCTTCCCCTCATTCATTTCTTGGATGACACTCTCAAAGGAGTCCACTAAACTGAGTAGACTTGACCCACACTTAACAAAAGTAAACTGAGATGGATCCAGTGTCTGTAATTTTCCTATGCCATGGCTTAACATATTAGTAATTATACATTAGACTAGTCAAGCATATAGGTTGATAGCTTCCTGGGTCCATGAATGGCCCACCTTGTGCAGTGGGATAACCATTGTAGTCCTTGATTCATTCACTATTAAACCTGTTTAGAAGCTGTGGTTAAATAGTATTCTAGTGGGCCCAGTAGTTCATGTGCCTGTTTCTTGCAATGTATGTGCTGTTCTGGCAAGTCAATGACAGATATTTGACTTTCAGACTCAATAGCTTTCAGAAAAAAGCACGGTAAATCAAAGTCTGTTGTTCTAGCAACCTCCTACTTATATAAGGGCAATATCTGTCCCTGATTTTGTGTCTATTGTTCCCTATTTTTATCTTCCTGCTTGATTCTTAAGAGGCTGAAAGGTACGTGTGTGTGTGTGTGTGTGTGTGTGTGTGTGTGTGTGTGTGTGTGTGTGTGTGTGTGTGTGTATAAAATATGTATGTATATATATATATATATATATATATATATATATATAATAAAAAACAAATGACTAAAAACACTCAATAACTTTATTTCATAAAATCCAACTAGTAAGCGCTTTTATTCCCTTCATGGAAATTCATCAGACCAAGCTGTATCATAAAACAGTTCATTAAATAGTTAATATCTATAACATGAGTGAGTGCTTTTGGTCACATGTTATAGCTAATTATTTAAATGAACTGTTTTATGATATAACTTGATCTGATGAAGTTCCATGATGAAGGGAATGAAAAGGCTTACCAGTTGGATTTTATGAAATAAAGCTATTGAGTGTTTTTAGTTGTTTGTTTTTTATTATTTTGTGTTTTTATGGCTAGCTCAATTTGTTTGTTTTGAGCTTCGTGAGGTTTTATACACACACACACACACACACACACACACACACACATATATATATATATATATATAGGGGTGTACTGTGTTCTGTCAGCATTGATCTGATAAGATGCATTCCCATGTGATAGTTATTTGTGTATTTATGTATTTATTCATTCGATTCAAACAAAATTTCTGAGGTGTACAGTCACATAGGTTCATAGGTTCATAGGACAATACTAGGCTATTGTCCTAGAAGCCCATATAAATCTAGCCAAGAAGTTTGCCCATGTTCCCACAAAGTCAACAATTGTTTCCCCTGTCCAGCTGGGACACAGGTGGGATCCCAGGGGTGTATTTTTTGTTTCCCATCCAGTCGTCCATGTTCTTCTTAAACATGGCTAGTGAGGTACTTTGCTTCACATGGAGAAGGAGTCGATTCCACAGATGGGGGAGTCTTTGGGATCCAAATCTATCCTGCCAACAAGTTCTATTAATGTCACAGACCAAGTTGAGACCTTCTGTGCAGGTTGCGCAAGTGGAGTTTGATTTATGGATATGCAGCAACTCCATCAAGGCTGGGTCTGAGATGGCCTTATATGCCAGACACAGGTCACCTCCAAGCAGTCTGCACGAGACTGAGTAGAGGGACAAGGCTTTTAGCCTATCAGTATACGTATCTGTGGTCTCTCCAGCTGCTGCTTGTGCTTAGCAAAGTACATGCTGAAGGAAGCATTGTACTCGATAATGGGTCTGATAAGAGTGGAGTACAGGGATGTTATGACCTCCTTGTTCCTGGATAAAATAACCTTACTTATGAGGTGGGCCATGTAGAAAGCCTTCAGTACAATGGAGGCAATGTGGTGGTGAAAAGTCAGGTTACTATCACCCTGAGTGCCCAAGTCCCTCACAACTAATTGCATGCTTAGTACATTAGTAATGTGATAATTAGTGGGGACACCATTTTCCCCAAAGGGGATAATGATGCATTTCTTGGCATTCAGTTTGAGACCATGCTTCTGGCACCAGTCATTAGTTTGGGTAAGGCCCTCTTGGAGGATGTTCACATCACTACAGAAATTTAAGACAGCACCTAGCTTGCAGTCATCTGCAAACTTTGTCAGCCACAGACCACTGGTTTTGGTTTGCACCTCAGAAAAATATATCCCAAACAGTAGAGGCCCCAAGACTGATCCTTGGGGCACACCACTCATTACAGGTCTACTACTAGAGATGGGTTTATCTATTTTGACTGAGTGGGTTCTATCAGTGAGCCAGTTAGCTACACATCTGGTAACATACGGGTTGATGCATAGCTGGGAGAGTTTATCTATTATGCCCGAGTGCAGAATAGTGTCGAAGGCTTTGGCTAGGTCAAGGTAGGTGGTGTGCACCATCTTCCCCTCATCCATGGCATTGGTGACTGTTTCGAAGAAGTCAAACAAGTTTAACAGGTATGATCTCCCTTTGCCAAAACCAAACTATGTGGGGTCATGCATTCCATGGCCTTGCAGATCAGGCTAATTAGGCTGATGGGCCTATAATTGCCTAGGTCAGTGGACGCTCCACCTTTGTGTAGAGGGATGACAGTGGCTGTCCTCCATTTAGCTGGGACAAATCCAGTGCTCAGGCTTTGTTTGAGTAGGGTGCCTAACTGTGCTGACAGCTCATGCCTGAGTTCATGTAGGACGCAGCCAGGGATGTTGTGAGGTCCCATGGAAAAACTATTTTTTGCCTTTGATAAGGCATTAAAGACCTGCTCCCTTGTGATGAGGGGAGGGAGGCAAGTGCTGGGGATGTCCCGGTTTACTAATGGGGGGATGGGGGGGTGAGGTTTTCACTGAACCTGTCTGCCAGCAGGTTGGCTATATCTATGGCATTTGTGTAGATGGTGTTCTTGACCACCAGTTCAGAGCAGATCTGGGTGCTACTTTTGAGATTGCAAATGTATGTGAAGAAGGCCTTGTGACTGTCCTTAGTATATGTAGCCAATTTGGACTAGAAGGTAGCCTTAGAGGATTTCACCAGTGACCTTATTTGCTTGCTCAGACAAAGGAGAGATTGCTTCCAACTTTGCACCTGCTCCTTCTTGGTCCCAGACAGCAATTTTTTTCTTTTATTATAGAGTTTGTTTATTGCTGCTGCCCACTAGACAGGTTTGATCTTTCTTGAGGAAGATGATTTGGTCCTGTTAGGTATTGTTGAGTCCACGCAGCCATGTAGGTGCTTGTATAGTTTTTTGGTGTAGGCTTAGACATTAGTGCTAGTTCCAGTTTCAGGGACGGTGGCTGTGAAGTTGCTTATACCTGTTCTCAGGATAGTGTACTCAGCTTTGGAAACATTTTTTTTTGTTTGAGCTTAACAAGGGGGGGCGGGGGGGGGGGTTAGGAGAGATGGTGACTTTGAAAGTGATCGCTTTATGGCCGGATCTTAACAAGGAGGATGACACTGTAGTGGTGCTACAGTGACTACTCATGTTGGTTACTACCAGGTCAAGGATATTTTCACCTCTCGTGGGGGTGTTAACCAGCTGATCCAATGCATTGGCATTGACAAAGCCGAAGAATCTCTGGGCATTCGTGTTTGGGCTAGCATAGGTCTTCCACTCTATGGTTGGGTAGTTAAAGTCACCCAGGATCAGGGTAGAGGGTTGAATCTGGATGGATTCAAGTAAGTCTAGATAGGTGGAGTGGATGTCCTGAGTCATGGTTTAGGATCTGTAGCTAGCTATGATTTAAATAGGTGTTTTGTCAATAGTTAACTGCACTTGGAGTGTCTCCTGTGCGTCTTACTGCTTTACTAGCCCGAGGTGTATATGTCTTTGATAAATATTGAAACGCCACCTCTTTGGCTTTGTAGTTGGGGTCTAAAAGTACGGTAGGATGAGTAACCTGGTAAGGTTGGGGTACTCTCTGCAGCTTTGAACTAGGATTCAGTGACTGCACAAATGTCAGTATCCTCCAGGGTAAGGAATGCTTGCAATGAGTGTAGTTTCATGCTAAGACTCCTAGAGTTTAGCAGCATGACCATTAAATTTCATTTAGAAGAATTTTTTACATTGGTAATTTTGTGCTCATGAGTTTGCCTAAAAAGGCACTATGGGGGAGGCAAGAGCCTTTGCCAGAAGTCTGAAGCCCAGGGGAGACAGATGAAGGCCATCTCTGGCAAAGCATCATAGTCTGTCAATCATGTCATCCAAGGCTGTCAGCTACTGGATCCCCTTGAAATGACACCAAAAACTAAGCAGCCAGTTGTTAAAGTCAATCATTTTCTGTTTGTATTGAGGCATCATTCTGGGTGACGGTAGGATGCTGCTTAAGGTTAGGGACATACCTGCCTGGGACACGTATTCAGTGAGCTTAGTCATGTCTCTCTTCGTATAGTCCAGAGAGGTATGTCTCAAGTCATTTACAAAAACATGGACTATGACAGAGTCATAACAGTACCTGTTGTTAAGAGACTTGAGTGCATGCATGACATGGCAAATTCTAGCACCTGACAAGCAACTTACAGTAACTTCATCCTTGTCTAGCCTAGTGAGGGGCACATCTGTGTCTCTCATGATAGAGTCTCCTATGACTAGTATGTTGAGTTCATGGCTGGGCCTTAGAGGCTGTGAGACACAGGCGTGTGTACTATGTGTGGTGCTTGGTGCTGTGGGTTGGGATGTGCATGTGTGTTTTTGCTTTGGAGGTCTCTTTTGTTTATGTATGCTTTTGTTGAGAACCTCCACATAAGTAGCAGTGTGTTGTACAGGTGTGGGTGGTGTTAGAGGTGTGGTATTTGTAGTGTGTGCACAGCCAACCTTCTCAGTGCCAGATGTACTGGCTTGTGATTGAGACAGCAAGGATTCTAGGTCCTTAACGTAATTGCATCTCTCCACAAAGGTGGAGCGTCCACTGACCTTATATTCCCAGGTAGTAGTAGTAGAGGGTTGTCCATGTACATAAAGCAGTGGCTACACTGCCTCAGGATGCCCACATCAACCAGACAGTCAGGAGAAACCACAGGAAATTTTCCATCCATGGTTGTCAGAATCTGTGGAAGAGAGGTCAGGGATAGCAGAGTGGGTGCTATCTGAGTAGAGTACCTATAGGTGTGAGTAGGGCTGGTTAAAATGTATTATTATTTTATTATTATTTTACATTTGTTTACCAGGAGAGTCTGACTGGGCATCAAACCTTTTCAGCGGAGGCCTGGGGAGAAAAGCTCCGTTGTTAGTAGACAATTTTGTTAGCAGAAAAAATCTTATAATACAATGAAGATAAAATAGTAACACGCATTCATATTGGTAAAAAGCTAAAACAGAAAAAGTTGGTTGAGTGGGAGACAGGACCAAGGATGTTAGGTAACAATGCTTCTAGAAGACAGTTTATACAATAGTAGGAGGTAATGATATTGTGAACAATGAGTATAATTAGGATACTTAGTCATATACACAGGTAACATTGCAAACTGGAGACTTAATGTCTACTAGATATTAACAGTGAGAAAAGAAAATAAACAAAGGTAGTCATATGACTTGAATTCAATGCTCATTACATAAGCTATTATTTTTTTTTTTAAAAGAGCTAGTTCCATAGTATGGGCTACCCATTCCCAGTACATGTACAAGTCCAGGAATTGGTAAGGTGGGCTTTAACATGATGCTTGAAAGTTTTTAAACTAGTTAAAATTCTGATTTTTGAGAGGTAAGATGTTCCATAGTTTAGCAATGTAGCAAGAGTATAGAGAGTCACTTGACCTGTTTTTACTCCTGGTTACTTCAATTAGTGCTTTATTAGCGGATCTTAGTGAACGGGTACTTTTATGGAGGTTGAGGAGGCCTTGTAGAGCTAGAGTTTTTTCGGGTTTATACAATATTTGGTGAGCAGTAGAGAGTTGTGTGAGGATAATTTGGATAAATCACCACTCCCAGGTTAGGCAAGCCATTATTAGCACTCACTCCCATCCCCACTTCAAAGCTCTTCTGGCACCTGAGTCACTACTCCAACTCAGGTCAAATAAGTAAAAGTAAAGCTGACTTTATTGCACAGAAATAAGAACACTCCTTAGTGGGGAGCTGCTAGCTGATATAAGGGATTCCAATCTTTTTTAAGTGTTTTTCACCTCTTCTCCCCCTCATCTCTCCCCATAGAATATGTCAATGGCTTCACTACCGTCACCCAACTGGTTTATACATTGCGTAAGGGGGGAGAGATAGTCACCCCCAATCTAGGCTATAGCCTTATGGTCCATTCATTCTTGCCTGGGAGGTTCATCATTCTTACTATGGTGAAAGTCAGGTAGGAAATGGGTTAGCCACTGGTCCTGGAAGTATTGTCTATCCTTCTCCATGGAGTGATCCCCACAGTGGCTCTCTTGAGCTCCATGTGGTGCCGCATGCTTGGCAATCATGTGCACCACAAGTTGAGTATGCTTGGAAGCCTCCTACCCATTGCTGCAACAACCATTGTTCCTGTTAACCAAGTGGTGAGTCATAAGGACTTCATCCACCCCTTCCCCCCAGGAGTGATGAGCTGACACTGGCCACCTGATCCCATTATCTTGGCCTGACGATTCCAGTACTTGTGCTACTAAACAAACAAGGGTCATCTTGGTTACAGTCAGATGTTTATCTCTGTGACATGGGGCCAAACCCCAAACTTAGAAAGTACTGTGAATTGTTCATAACAGCATGTTTACTTGGTTCTCAAATGGATGCAGTTTATTACTGGACACTAATATATTTGCATTTATTTAATTTTGCTCTTGACACTTGCATCAATAAGAGAGTGCCTCTCTGAACTTCTGGTCTGGATGGAACTGATGTAAAACTGGGTTTTCAATACTTATATATCTAATCTCATTCATAAATTAAGAAATGCATTATACAGATTATCAGCAGCTGGATGTCATAAGGAAGAAAAAGGAAAATTTTAAAAGAAGTTAACCCTTCTTTAGAGAAGCTATGAGGCATGGCTACATCAGATCTTACTGAAGTAGCTATCCGGAAGATCTCCTGGGAAAAGAAAAAACAGAGAAGTGGAAATAGGTTTAAGTTTCAGCGGTAGTTACTAAGCATGCAGTTCAGGAGATCATTGAGGAGTCTATCCCAAATTCCCAATTTTCCCCACAGCACTGTGTCTAAGTGACTTGCTAAAATCATGCACTAGGTAAATGAAGGCTGAGTAAATCAAACCCTGTACCACAGGAAGTAGCTTGTTAACAACTCATAACGTAAATGCTAGACAAATCAGAATCAAACATGATGTTTCAGCAGATTATGAAGGAGCTGCAAAAATAAACACTAAGTGAAGTGATTACATTGAAAAAGCCAATAAGAGGATGGAAAAGATGGAGTCAGCACTCACTAGACATTCTAACCTATTCCAGGAGGTTGGCAAGGAATTAACAGACTTGCCCCACAGAATGGCAGCAGTGGAAGCCTGAATCATTTTGATAGAAGTCCAGTAGACAGATGATGAAGATAGAGGGGGTAAGGAAAAATCTCCATTTTTCTTGGATAACAGAGCATGTCGAAGGACTAAACTGTGTGGGCTACTCAGCAGCAAAGATGGCTGAGTGAAGTGGATTACCAGTAGTAGATATAAGGCTTAAAAGAACAAATGGATTGTTTATGCCCCAACAAATAAACACGAGTATCTCAAATTATAACTTGGTGAGATTAGAGGCATATTGTCAAAAGTAGAGAATACTAGCTGCTCTTCAGTCATCAGGAAAAATCATAGCAAAAAGAAGTTATGTTCTTACCATAACGTTCCATGTTTGTTGTCCATCTCATCCTTTACTCTCACGCATGGGTTGGATCCAATCCGTTAGATCCATTTCAGCCATTTCTTCAGCTCGAGGTCTTCAGTAAAGCTCATGGGCCCTATTATTTACCCATAATCCAACCCTGCAATTACCTCTGATCTTGTTTGCTCCCAGCAGCTCATAGAAGAAAAACTTATACAGCACTCCCAACTGAAATACACATTATTGTGTTAATATTCCTGCATATATATATATATATATATATATATATATATATATATATATATATATACACACACACACACACACACACACACACACACACATATATATATATATATATATATATATATATATATATATATATCTCAGAGTAACAAGTTATACCTTCTGAGGCTATATGGCACTGTTGAATTCCAGTTGTGCTATTCAGCCTACCAGAAGTTTAGGCAGGGGGAATTAGGGAAGAATGTGAGAATAAAGGACGAGATGGACAACACACACGGAATGTTATTGGTAAGAACATAACTTCTTTATGTGATGTTGTCAATCTGGCTTTTTTTCTCACTGGTAGGACCGTGTCCCAAGCAACTAAACTCTCGGGTGGCTCATGGAAGAATATTCCTCAGAACCATAGAACCAAAGGAGGCTCTACTCCTAGAGGCCAAATCCATTTTGTAATGAGTAATAAACATATGAGGTTTTGCCCAAGTAGCTGCAGCACAAATATTATCCAGTGGTAATCTAGCCTAAAAAGCTGCAGACGTGGCAACAGATCTAGTGGAATGAGCTTTACCCACATAAGGAAGAGGTCCATTCTTAGAATTGTAAATGTGGGATATGCACAATGTTAGCCAACTACATAGGGCTACTTTTGAAACTGGTTGACCTTTTCTTGTATAAGCATAAGAGATGAAAAGCTGATCTGATTTTCTTATTTCAAAATTTCTATGTAAATAAAAATGTGATTGCCTATGGACATCTAGCAGATGAAATGAATACTTTCCTTTATTTTGAAAGTTGGGAAAGAAATCTGGGAGATCTATAGACAGGTTAAGATTACTTTCCGACAAGACTTTGGACAGAAAGGATGGGTTAGTTCTTAACGAGACTCTGTCTTTATGGAATACTATTTATGGGGTGCATAACCAACAAGGCTTTCAACTCAGATACTCTTTTGGCTAAAGTAATAGCTACCAAAAGAGATATTAGATAAGACGAAACTGAGATCCCAAGGAGGTGTTGGATGCTTATATGGTGGTTTTAACATGGTAATGCCTTTCAAAAATGCTTTGCAAAGCCTGTGTGACATGATGGGATGGCCATTGTCTCCTATATGGAAATTAGAAATTGCAGCTAGCTGAACTCTAATAGTAGCTGTCACTGTTCCATCATTAAAGAGCTCTGACAGAAACTGTAAAACAGTGTGAACTGGTGCTGTAAAAGGGTCTACTTTGTTGCAGTTGGCCCATAAAACCAATCTTTTCCATTTGCTTTTGTAAAGTTTTTGAGTAGATGTCTTATGAGATGACAATAAAATATGCCTGACTGGAGAGGAAAGAGATCGAAACCTGGCAATTAAGGGAACTGGGGCAGCCAAGGTGTCAATTTGAGGGAGCCCAGATTGGGATGAACCATCCCTGACAGACATGTTAAATGGTCCAGAACTGTGTCCAGAATCCAGGGTTAGTCCCAAGGGCGAGGCAGAAAAAAAGGGAACCAGATTTGTTGAGGCCAGTAGGGGGCAATTAGGATAACTGTTGTCTCCAATATATTCGCTTTCTGCAAAAATTTTGGAATTAGTGGAATCGGGGGAAAGGTGTAAAGAAGTCCTGGAGGCCAATTTTGAACAAGTCCATCCCCTGATGACTGCCCTGTGGGAGGGATCAGGGCATAGCAGCTGCTGCATTTGGCATTGTTGGGTGATGCAAAAAGGTCACAGCAAGGCTGGCCCCATTTCTGAGAGGATGACTTCCACAACTTTCTGGTTGAGGGACCACTCGTGCGGTCATAAAATCACTCTGCTCAGTTTGTCCTCAATGATGTTGGACTTCCCCATGATGTGCATTGCTATCAGAAAATAATTGAAGGCTATTGCCCAGTGCCAGATCCTGATAGCTTCTCGACAAAGTGGGTAAGATCTGGTTCCCCGTTTGTTTATATACTACACTACAGACGTCTAACTGGATTGATATTGTTCCTTGAGGAAGAGAGTCCTGAAATGCTTGCAACATTAAAGAACTGCTTTTATCTCAAGGATATTTATATACAGATGAGCCTCATGTTCTTTCCAGATGCCTTGAACTGTCTTCCCTAGAAAATTCCCCCCCATCCGGGAAGCATCCATGGTCACCATGGCTGTAGGATGAGGAGGAATGAATGGATGGCCCAGAGACACTAAGTTTGAGTGAATCCACCACTGAAGATCTTTTTTGCAGGCATTGGTTATCACAATCTTGTGGGACATTGGGAGTTCCAAGACTGACCATTGAGCATAAAGCAACCACTGGAGGAACATAATATGAAGACGAGCTAAAGAAATCAGCACGATAGCTGCAGCCATTTTCCCTAGTGCCTGAAGAACTAGTTTTGTGGGAGCTTTTGAATTCTTGATTAGAATTCTCACATAATGATGGAGGTTGTCTACACTGCCCTGTGGAAATCTTGCTATTTGTGTGGTTGTGCTTTTCTCCACTCCTATGAAAATTAAACTCTGAGATGGCTCTAGCACAGATTTTTCATAATTGACAGCAATACCTAGGGAGGAACAGAGTTGAAGGACATAATCCCTTGATTGGAGCAAATTATGTCTTATCGTGGCAGTTATTAGCTAGTCGTCTAAATATGTGAACACACGGAATCCCTTGCATTTCAGGTGAGCCACTACTACTGCCATACATTTGGTGAACACTCTGGGGGCTGTAGTGAGACCAAAGGGCGGAGCTCGAAATTGGAAATGACTGGCTCCCAGCCAGAAGTTCAAGAACCTCCTGGACTGCCTGTCTATTAGAATGTGATAGTACACATCTTGAAGGTCTATAGAGCACATCCAATTGTCTTTTCCTAGGAATGGAAGTATCAACTGCAGTGTCACCATCCAGAACTTGGACTTTTTTACTGATTTGTTTAGGTTGCTGAGATCCAAAATGGGTCTACTTTCCCCTGTTTTCTTTGGAACTAAAATGAATTGTGAGTAAGTTCCAGATCCTCTTTGGTCACTGGGGACTTTTTGGATGACTCTTTTTCTTAGCAACTTTTGAATTTCTAATGTTGCTTGTTCCTTTTGACTGGGTGGAACATCTGGAACCAATTTGTTTATGGGTATAGGATAGGAGAAGGGAATGATATATTGTCTGGATATTATGTCCTGCACCCATTTGTCTTCTGTTATTTTTAGCCAGGTTTCTTGTTGCAGAGACAATTGCACCCTAACTGCCCCCAGAGATGAACAATCGGGCACTCCTTCAGGAGGGCTGAAAGGGTCTGCCAAAGAAGGATTCTCTGGAGCCCTGGTTCTGCAAACCTCCTCTGCCGCACAGGTGGTATCTTCCATTACTGTTCCTCCCCTGTGCCTCTAGGGGGAACCTTCACCTTGAGTGTCCCGGAAAGACCTTTGAGATTTTCTGAACCACATTTTCCCACTACTTATTTGACCTTTGGGAAAGTGTCTGGTAGGAGTGGAAAATTGCACTCCAATGGCAGACAGGTTTTGCCTTCTTGTTCACACCTGGTGAGAGTTTCCTTCACTTTCATTCCAAAAAGAGACGAACCATCAAAAGGGGCATTAATGAAGGAAGACTTGAAGGGCTCTACAAAATCGCAAAGGCGCATCCAGACCTGCCTCCTATGAGAGATATCTGAGCCTGCTGCCCTACTCGTTCCATCTGCAGCATAAGAAATGAGTCGCATGGATGAGTTAACAACTGAAATCAAGGTGGCAAGCTGAGCATTGATTTTATCTACCACTGAATCCACTACAGCCCCTTGGAGAGAGTCTGATAGTTCTTTAATCAGGTCTCTCTGTAATTTAGTAAAGTGGGTGAGATAATGCAGGAACCGCAAAGCAAAGGTCACTGATGAGAAGACATGCTTCCCACACCTATCCACCATCCTGGAGTCCTTATTAGGAGGATGGATAGAAGAACTGGTTTCAGAAAGTTCCTTCTTAGTGGCTGCCACCACGACTGTGGCATCAATCGCTACACCCTTTGTTAAAAAGCTTTTTTCCTTTGGAGCAGTGATGTACTTATTTGGCCTTCTAGGAGTAGGGTCTATTTTGTCCGGGGTCTTCCAAGCCTTTTGCAAGATTAATTCCACCAGCTCATCAAAAGGAGGAGTCACCCAAGAAGCTGATGGGTGACATGCAAAGGCCTTCAGGAAAATCAACTTCTCAGCCGAAGGGGTGGAGGGCTGCCAATCTCCTTTCTGTTTTAAGATTTCTAGAATGTCTCCAAAGGGGACATCTTCATGATGTGATTGAGGGGACCCTTCTGCTTCATCGAGGCCACTGTCAGATGTGATAGACTCCTCCGGGGAGTCAAGATGCTTCCTTTTACATGTTCTCTTCCAAGGGACCTTCTCAGTGGGATACTCTGGAGAGGTTTTGGAAGAGTGGGCAGTACCCTGAGGGACGTCCTGAGGCCTATCATATCTACAGACCTGTGGAGAGGGCACTTAAGAAGATAAAGACACCTGGGCTGAAAAGGAAGGAAGACCTGAAGGAGATTGTGTCAGACTGAGAAAAAATCAAAGCCCTCATCATTGCCTCAAAGGCAGACGCTTCCCACTCCAAGGAGCTCCCAGGATCCGACAAACAAGTTGTTGGAGTCAAAGGAATTTACAGAGCAGAAGGGAGTAGGTCCAAAGCAGAGGTAGGACAAAAACTCACCCATGCCAAAGCCCCCAGAGGCATAGTCAGATCTGATGAGATCCGAAAAGTCTCTGTGGATCTGACAGGGGAGTGTTGGCTCCCAGAGGTCTCCTGCTCCAAAGGCATAGAGACACTCGGGGCAGATATCGGATCTGAGGAAGGTATGAGTCCCAGACCTGACACTGATACAACCTGGATATCAGAATCTTCCAGCTCCAAAGCAGGGGAATGGATGGGAGGAGGAATTACAGCAGAAGAGGGGGGTTGAGTTTTATCCGATTCCTTTGGGCTTGGATCCAGCAGTAGTTTGGCCAAAGCCAGTGTCTTCAAAAGTCTCTCTGCGACCCTATCCACATCTTCATCAGATAAGCTCCTGGCAGACCTAGTGACAAGGTAGGTGACCTTGATCTAGTTAGCAGAGGAGAAGGGAGCCGAGATGAAAATTTTCTAAAGAGGGAGATTGGCTCCTATGTCTATGCTCTGTTTTAACAGTAGGCGCCAATGAAACTCCCCGCTCCAACGGAGTCTTGGAATCAGGAGGAGAGGTCTGCTCTGATTGAGCCTTTGGATCTGATAAATTTGGAGCTTTCTGCTTCAGCTCCGATGAGGATCTCTGCTCAGATGAAGGTCTTTTGGCAGGTTTGTCAGAAGATTTGGGAGATATTAGCCTCAGAGAAAGGCGACTTCAGAAGGCCTTTCAAAATAAGCTTATTTTTATGTTCCGTTAATACCCATTGATTGAAACTGTGGCAAATGGGACAAGACTCTTGCAGATGAAGAGGCCCCAAGCAATACACACATAGAATGTGTGAATTGCTAAAGAGCATCTTTTTTTCCGCACTTTTTGCATTTTATGAAGCCCAAGGGTCTACTATCCTGTTTCTACGACATGACTAAAGAAGAGGGAGGGAAAAGTCAGAGAAAGACAGTTATTCCTAGACTCACAAAGTAAGTCCTCTAACTTAAACAGACTTAAGCAGACACACACACATACACACACACACACACACACACACACACACACACACACACACACACACACACACACACACACACACACACACACACACACACACACACACACACACACACACACACACACACACACACACACACACACACACACACACACACACATTAAGAGTGCAAAGGATAAAATAAAGATGTAACTCCTTAAGCTGAAGAGCTAGCAGTCAAAGAGACAACAAAATAGTAAAACAAATTGAGGAACACTGCTCAATGTTCATACACCTTAATGGGAGACTTGATCACAGCAAAACTTTTGAGACACAAGCTCTTTTTCAATGCATAAAAACTCAGTACACACATTCCATTTTTAAATAGTAAGCCAGCCAATAAGCACACAAATATACAGCACGTGACAACATATACTAATTAAACACAACACATAAATATATAATAAAAGTCTTGTATAACTTAGTCAATAAAACTTAAAATTAAAACCTAATTACTTACAACATGCTTTGTTTTGCTTTTAAAATAGGTTTAATACCATTTGCTGAGTTTAAACCAGAGGGTGTAACTGATCTAAAATAATGAATCCATTTATACTCAGCAGTTTCTGTAGCATTAATCAACTGAACAGAATGGTATGCGTTCTATTGAGCAAAGTCAAATAATGAGTAAGATGAAGTCACTTGAGTTTAAGACTGAAATGTACAAAAAGCTACAGTGGCAAAGGTTAAACTTTTGTGCGTACCTAGAAATGGGGATAGTACCCAGATGGTTATGCATTTCAAAAATGCTAACATATGGCGACAAATATAAAAAATTGTTACCTAAATGGTAACAATTAAATCTTAAATTAAGTGCCGACTACATGCGGCTGATGAATGAATTTTTTATGGAACATGAAGCTGAATTATTAGCTGAAACTGAAGTTATGGAAGATATACTGATTAACTCTCCTGATTTTATACAAGTGTCTTCGGAATATAATATTCTGTCATTTATACCCTTTTATCAAGCCAATATTAGTGAATTATTGACTGAATTGCACCTATTTGTAAGGAATATTGACCTTAAACTCATGTATAAAAATACATCTGATGTTGAGACAAATAGATTCAGGAGGCCAAGCACTTTTATACCAACCAGTATGCCAACAGTAAAGGCATTTTATATGTGTGAACAGGAATTTTATGATATGTATTTCAAACAAAATGTAAAATCTAGATTTTATAATTTGCAAGCGAGAGTGTAGCCTTATCTAATTTGGTCCTTAACGAGACTATTGTAATAAAACAAGCCGATGTTGTTGTTGTTGTTGTGTCTTTCGGCTTTTCCCGGTTAGGGTTCCCAACAGCGGAACTCCGGTCTGCTAATGATTGGCAGTAGATTTTTACGTGCCGAGTTGCCAGCCCTGACGCACAACCTTCAATGCATGTCTCCACACAGAAGATGCTCTAGCTGAGAATCGAACAGGACAACGTCTTACTGTGAGGCGACAATGTTACTGCAGCACCACCACCGCAGTTATTAAATAAAACAAGCCAATAAAGGTGGCAAAATTGTAATAATGGATGTTGCTAAATATAATGAATGGATGTTTGATCTATTACTGCAAGCAGAAACATTTGAGAATGTGGACAAGGCCTTTGTTATGACTATTATTATTAAGATTAAATCCTTTCTATATGATCTACTCATGTATTGTTCTATTACACCTGAAGTGTATAAGTATTTATATAGCTCTAATCCAGTGATACCCATTGTATATGGGTTGCCTAAGAATCATAAAAGCCTTACATTTCTCCCAATAAGACCTATTGTTTCAGGAAGTAAATGGATTACAGCTGCCATATCGAAACATCTAGAAAATCAGCTTGCACCTATGTTAAAGTTTAGTATGAGCTTTATTAAGGATACCAGGGATTTTCTGAGTAGTTTGAAAGGATGGGCTGATAATAATATGATCAATGGAGTTATGATGGTTACCATGGATATTAAATCACTGTTCACAGTGATACCGAATGATTTTGGCCTGGAAGCATTAAGAGAATTTTTAAGTATTCATAGTGTTTTTCCAATAGTAAAATCAAACTTCTATGCCTCATGATGGATGTACTCAGCAATAATGTGTTTATGTTTAATAACAGCTATTATCATCAACGACTAGGGGTTGCCATATGCATGTCTGTCACCAGTACATATGCTAACTTGGTGCTGGCCAGATGGGAAGAGAATGTTATATATAATGCTGATGGTACGTATAAGAATACACATCTTTTGTTTTTTAAAATATTTGTTGATGATGTGTTTCTTCTGTGGAATAGTGATGTTAATAACTTTGAATGTTTTGTGGATGCTTTGCAATCAAGTACAGACTTTCTAGTATTTGATCTCAATTCTTCCTATGAACATGCACATTTTTTAGATGTTAAAGTTAATAATGGGAAGTTTGAGACTAAAATTTATAGGAAGGATGTATAAGCTATGAGATATGTTCACTATAAGAGCATGCATCCAAGACATATATACAACGGAGTACAAAAGAACCAGTTTATAAGAGCTTGTCAGTTGAACACTGAAGATAAAACTTTTGTTGAGGAGATAGATACGATGGTTAGTGATTTTCAGAGTAGAGGCTATGTAGATATGCTCACTAATAGTGTAAGAACTACAGTGGTAGATGAAATATCTAATTTGTTCAAACCTTATAGGTTCATAGGTTCATAGGTAGGTACTAGGCTATTGGCCCTAGAGCCTATATAAGCCTAGCCAAACGGTAACCTGGTTTTTGCCACCCAAGAAAATTATTTTCCTCTGCCCCTGTCAAGCATAGCCACAGAAGTGATCCTCGGGGTGAATTTCCTATCTCCCATCCAATCATCAAGATTTTTCTTGAAGAGTGCTAATGAGGAGCCTTGTTTGATATAGATAGGTAGTTTGTTCCAGAGTATGGGAAGTCTCTGAGACAGGAATCTATCCCTCCTGCATGTTCTGTTTATTGTGGTGAGTAGGTTTAGGTCCCTAGAGCGTGTAGCTCAGAGGGATTGGGATTTCTTTACATGGAGCATGTCCAACAGCTCTGGGTTTGACATAGCTTTGTATGTTAGGCAGAGATCGCCTCTGAGTAGGTGATATACGACAGAGTAAAGCTGGAGTTTTTTGAGACAGTCTGCGTAGGGCATCTGTTTGAGGCCAGTAATCCTCTTTATACTGAGAATACTAGTACTGTCAATAATAGAAGTGACTTCAATATAGGTCATTTATTGAAGTATAACAGTCATACTAATATGGTTAAAAACATTGTAAGCAAAAACTGGACTATCTTACGTTATAATTTAGAAGTTGGAAATATAGCTGGAGAGCAACCTAAGTTTATATATAAAAAGGAAAGAAATTTTAAACAGATTTTATGTAATAAAGATGTAAGAATTAGATCTGTCCAGAATAGGAAATTTAATAAGTTTGGCACAATACCATGCCATAACTGTACTAATTGTACTATACTAATTATAATGAAACTAATACTAGTATTTACTTTATACATCCTGTTACTAAGACAAACTTTCAAATAAGAGCATCTGGCATATGTTGCATGGGAAATATAGTATATATTGCTAACTGTGTAGAATGTGATACTTTTCATATAGGAAAGCTCACTAAGAAACTTAAAGAAAGAATAGGTGCACATTTTACTGAAGTTCATAGGCACATAGAAAGTAATGCACTTTATAAGCACATATCAGTAAAAGGAAGTCAACATAGGTTCAAGTTTAGGATTTTGCAGTATGTATTTATTAATACACGCAGGGGTGATAATATTAATGCTAAAGAAACTGCTGGGTATAAATGGATTAATTATGTTAGATCAGATACACCCCCTGGTTTAAACTCAGCAAACAGTATTAAACCTATTTTAAAAGCAAAACGAAGCATGTTGTAAGTAATTAGGTTTTAATTTTAAGTTGTATTGACTAATTTATACAAGACTTTGGGTAACTATGTTTACTTTTATTGTATGTTTATGTGCTGTGTTTAATTAGTATATCTTGTCACATGCTGCATATTTGTGTGTTTATTGGCTGGCTTACTATTTAAAAATGGAATGTGTGTACTGAGTTTTTTTTGCATTGAAAAAGAGCTTGTGTCTTGAAAGCTTTGCTGTGATCAAGTCTACCATCCAGTCTACCATTAAAGTGTATGAACGTTGAGCAGTGGTCCTCATTTTGTTTTACTATTTTGTAAACAAAGGATAACTATATTTATATATAGATATAGCACTCCTTTTTTTGACCGAAGACGACAGGAGAAAAGAACATCCTTTAACTAAAAACAGACATTCCTTAGACGCCCTCTAACTGAAATGGATATCTAATAAGGGAAAGAAGATGGTAAAGAAGTAGTTTGCAACTAGTCTAGATATTTGTAGAAAGAAAGAAAGGAAATAGAAAAATGAATACTATTATATGAAAAAAATAGAAAAAACATAGTACTTAACCCAGAGTTATGCTGTTGAACCACTTTTCTGCATGGCAAATGAGATGTGAGGTAATTGCGGAGTTGTATTATGAGTAAAGAATAGGGACCACAAGCTTTGCTATAGACCTAGAGCTGGAGAAATGGCTGAGATAGATCTGACATATCAGATTCAACTCACCAGTAAGAAAAAAGGTGAGACTGACAACATCACATCTGGAAACTCCAGGGTTTTTTGTGATCATGGTTCTTCAGTAAAGACTAGGCAGAAGAAGGCTGATTACTTCCAGATAATAAGATTTTAAAGACAGTTGAAATGGAAAATGAGAATGCTGCATCTAGTTCAACTGACAATGCATATGCCAGGGGGTTCAGATATTTTCATCAACCCAGAAGGCATATGAAGTGAAGATACAGCAAATCTCTATTGTCTGCAAGCACAGTGACTGGAAGAGAAGAAAGGACAGAATCAGGAGATGTGCAACTTTTTCCCCTTTCAGAAAATGTATGCAAGATCATCAAAAAACAGCCTTCAGTGTACAGATGAAAATTCTTATTTTGGAAGAATGGCAACTCTAAAGTTTCTATTTGTCTATTTATTTAGTCTAAAACATAATTTATTAAGTGTCTTCTTGGAACTATGAAAAGGTTACTAGAATATGAGGGACATTTTCATTTTACAGGAAAACTATAAGACAGAGAGAACCGAATGTTACTGAGTAACATAGTAGTAAAGAGAGTTGAGAGGTAAATGAAGGGAGTGGGACCTCAGAGAAACATTATGTTTGTATACTGTTTGTAAATAAAAAAAATAAGTGCATCTACGCAATAATAAATTATGCAGATTTTTTGGTTAAAATTCTCACAGAATGTTACCTTGGAGACTACTTAATATCATAGTAGAAAAAGAAGAAGATGAAGCCTTTCTGCTATGAACCTCTACAACTGTAGGAACCCATTACTGGAGGTGCTGCACAGAATAACAACTCTCTCTGGTGACTGAAAAATTAAATCAGCTTGTTTTAAAAACAAAATTAATGTTTGATCAATTTATTAACAGGAGGATTTTAATGAGATGCCTACGAAATTACCATCTGTGTTTTCCTAATATCAGATCCAACAGCCCATAATCAAGGGATCTTTCTTTAACATACAAAGACGACATTCATCCTGACCCATTTATAACATAAAGAGAGCGTACTGCACCCCTCCACATAGCCTGTTTCATACCATTCTCTTCTAATACTGTTTTACATCTAATTCACAGCTGATTTAAGCACTGCTTAATCCCCAGCTCTGCTAGGCAGGATAAATAGCACCATTCTAGCACTAATTGTTTTGATACCAACTATATCTTGTGTTGGACAGATCTAACTAACAAACTATTGATCTAACTATACAATCAGAAAATCCTTCCATAGCAGACAAACCAGATGAAGCATTTCCCATAAAAGCACTTTTTAAAACTCCACAAACATATTTTTACTGGGTTTAGAAACCTATTTAACATTCCCTCCAACAAACAAGGATAGCACATGTTCATGAAAGTTTTTTTTGTAGACTGACACTAAACTCAAAAGTCTATGAAGAAGGTTATTATTTCTCCTATATCTAATATGTACACTAAATATATTAACTATATTAACTGTTTTTTCAGGTACTACTTAGGAATCCTTGTGAATGCTAATGTTACTAGACCTCTGGTAGTCATTACTGTATAAAACTGGTGCCAAATAATTATGATAATGACAGAAATAAAGGAGGTGGGTGAGCTCAGTTTTCCCGACTCCCTCCCACAGGCCCTTCCATTCAATTGTTATACCCACAAGGTGGTACAAACTTACATCAAACCCACTTGGCTGGATTATATATTGAGAACTAGAAATTACAAAAAATAACCTTTTAAAAGTGCTTATCTGAATATAGCTTTACAATAAAGGACTGAAACAGAACCAAAAGGCTTTGGACTATTTTTTACCACCTTGTGGGATTGCTGACACTAACCACTCGCCCCCAAACAGCAAGCAACCCCCTGGAAGATTATCTTGACCCAGGTTCATTCACAAATCTGATCCAGGTTCCAGGATCCTATTTATTATTGTCTAGCCACTCACCAACACTTGTAAGGTGGATTTGGTTTAGTCTCAAGAGGTGGTAAGGAAAATTTTAGATTTAAAGGTAAAAAAAAATACAAAAATTCTAAAGTACACAAGGTGAAACTTTTCTTGAAACATAATACATTTAAATACACTTAATAAATTTAAAATATCTGGTAGTAAGACAGAGGCAACAATGAGTAGTGAGGACAATAAACAAAGTAAGAGATATAGACTCAGGAAAATGGTGAAGGAACCCACATCCATGTTTAGGGTTTTCAGGAGTCATTGTGAAAAAAAATATATACTAATGAGCAGGTTTAAGATAGCACAGCAAAAGATGCTGAGACCTACTTGTCTGATATGGGACTACTCAACTCTAACTAGAATAAGAACATAGATTTTTGCACAAATTAAAGCAAGAGGACATAGAGCATATGGCTAAATGTAAGACTCCAAGATTAGAAAGTACCCATGTACAGATTCATTTAAAAGTTAAAGACAAATTTATAACAATATATTTCATGATTGAAGAAAAAAATATATATCCAGTAATTCACAACCAAAAAACATATACCAGGAGCCTTTATGATATTTTCATAATGGCTTCTGATCGATATTATTTGGTTGTAATTATTCTTAAGTTTATGATAATCTTCAAAAAGCTGGCAAATGAGATTTTGAAGAGAAGAGTTTTATCAACAACCTGGAAGCAGGAGATGGTAGCATTCATGCTAAAACCTATTAAAGATGCTACAATACTGGAAGCAAACAAGCCAAAATCAATTCTCAGCCATGAGTATAAACTATTTACAGTGATCTTATTAAATTCATGCCATCACTGGTGCATCTTGGCCAGTTTGGATTTCTACCAGGGTGTAACATGGCAGATAACTTTATAAAGATATGAATGATTTAAATAATGTATTAGTTCAAGTAAATAAGTTGTATTGGTGAGCCTTATTTATTTATTTTGTTTGCTTATTTATTTATTTATTTATCTGATATGAATTTGTTAACTGGGATAGACCACGATCATAAATGATCAGTTTCAATCTCAGCCCAGGGAAAAGTACTGCAATAAAATTAAAACATGCAATACTGATAGAGCATCAATGCAATATAATCTGTACAATATGTCTAATGTTGAGAAAGTGTTTGATTGGGTGAACCCATTTAAGCTAATGGGTGTTCCAGAGGATTTTATTAAGACACTGGAGTCTCTTAAGAGCGGGACAGCAACAAAGGTAAAGATGGGATACAGACCTTCTCGGGCTTTTTCCTATTTGTAAAGAAAGTAGCTAAGGATGCTCCCTGCCCCCTCTTTTATTTACAGGGTAAAGAGTTAACAGTTCAAAGTAGCCTTGTATGCAGGTGATCATATCATATTTGGCTGACACAGGGAGGGATTTAGATATTATTTCTGAGGAATTAGTACATTTTGGTGAACTGGGTACAAAATGAGTGCATCTAAAACAAATGCTATCAAAATCAGTTATGACACTCAAACAATACATTAAGTAAATATTCTTCTTAAAGGAATAGAGCAATTCACCTCTTTGGGGGTCAGACTTGATAATATTTTAAAAAGTAATATCAAAGATGAATAAATATAATGGAAATACATTTGGATGGCTGCCAAATATCCACACAAGTCCAGAAGGTTTAGGATTTTTGCATGAAAGTGTTTGCATATGTATTTTATACCCCAAGCACACTTCAAAAAAATTTTCCTCAGATAGACAGCAAATGTTGGAGGTGTAATGGAGAAGAAAGAGGTAATTGGGAACATATGTTTTGTTTTGTGTAATGAGTTGGCAGATTTTAAAAATGTTCTGCAGAGTACTCTATCAGAAATATCTAGTGATCAAATTGCTGTAAGTAAGAAAATTATTTTTGTGAGCTGGAGTACAGGATCTGAATTTCCTAGACAGAGTAAGAACTTATTAAGTTTAATTCTGTTGGCTGCCAAAAAATCAATTAAAAGAAAATGGAAATCAAAGTATATACTAACTGTATTTGAGGTATTGAATATTATGCAAAAGATAAAAGAACTGGACGAGGTATCTTTAGAAAAGGGAAGGAGCAATTATATATAAGTATAAAATCGTAGGAACAATATAATGTTCAGGAGGAGGAGGAGTAGGGAAGGCAGAAATTCAGCATTTTTTGGTGATGTTGGACTGATGATAGCAGCAAAGAAAATATATGTGATGTATATTGTATTTAGAAGGAAAAATGTTAAAATGGTTTGTTTTTCTTTTCTGTTAATGTATGTTTACATATGTCTTAAGTGATAATTTAATAAAGGTGTTTAAAAAAAGATGGAAAATATGATTGGACTTGCCACAAGAATAGAAGCATTTTCATGGTTTGTACTGCCACTAATTACATATACACCAGGTGGGATACCAGTTTTTCCAAGCCTACATTTTATTTTCCAAACTCCACAAGATGTTATTTTCATTTATTTGGGCAAGAAGGAAAACCATTCTGGCAAGGAAAATGCTTATACTTCCAGCTATAGTAAGAGGTGCCTGAGCTCCCCATTGTGATTTTTCTAATAAAGCCATAATTCTGAGATTGTTTTTCAATTTAAATGTCAAACCATGTTGGGTTGTTTGGAAAATATGTATTTAGAGAACTGTAATAAATAAAGGGGTTATATTCCATGGTAAATCATGATAACAAGAGAAGGACAATACAATGCCATTCTAAGGAAACAGATTTAGTAGCTAAGAGAACTGCTACATATAGAACAGCTTAAGAATTCAGGTCCTAGGAGATGTGAAGTTATAAGGAGCCTGGATATAACCCAAGCTTTAATTTCCATGGAAGATTTGAAATGAGATAAAATGGTTCTACAATGTAATTAGTTCATAAAGAAAACTGGACAAACTTCAGATTCTGTGCAGTGTTATGACCGCTTTAAGGAGTGATGAGTAAGTTGAAATTTAAAGACATTAACACAACAGCAGCTAGTTCAGAAATAGTCAAGTGGGAGCAATAGAGAGAGAGTCTTACAAATACAATATTAATAAGCATATTAATTACAAGGCAACTAGAGACAATTAAACACAGACTAATGCAGGAGAGGGATTTTAAGTTAAAATCCCGGAAGCAACATTTCCCAGAGCACTGCTAGCATGAAGGTATGCTAGAAAATCAAGGTAATTTCAGACTATTTAGATGGCAGTACCTCTTCAAATACTGCAAATTCTCAAGACGTGGTTGTATGCATGCCGGGATTAATAGTTGCTGAAAATATGGTTCAAATTAGTTGAAAAACTGAAAATATATTTTCAGATTGCAACAGGCTGGTTAAGTTTAAACAGGATTTTCAGGGGAGTTATAGACAGGTTTTGAACCAAAAAACTTAACTGATAACTAAGCTTTACCCAATTTCCCTTGAAACCGACAAAAAAGATGTAATGTATAGGTTGACAAAGGTGAAAACACCCATCGTAGAAGAAGTTACCAGGCAAACAAGAGAAGGGTATGAGTTGGGACTGCATATTAGAAATCCAAGGGCAACGCAGAAGATGCTAAATAAATGGTCTCCAAGGATTCAGCAGATGATGGGTTTGGGTTATATTGGTACAATTGCACAGGTTAATTAGAATGATATATCTGTACAGGGTTATTTTGTAGATTCAGGAAACTAGTCAAGGAATTATTTATAAGTTAGATAAATGTAGAGTCTCACACACACACACACACACACACACACACACACACACACACACACACATACACACACACACACACACACACACATATATAATAGAGATATTGCACAATTTCTCTCCCAGAAAAAAATCCAGATGAGTTTTCTTCTTATTTTGGTGATACTATTAAAGATAGCATGCTGCAGATTAGATGTTTAATTATTATATTATACTTTGTGTACATAGTTGGACTTGATGTCATTCTTTCGCTTCATTGTAAAACTAAATTTGTTTTAAAAAAGTGCTTCCGCATTAATATCAGTAACTGACTTGAAATAGTTTATTTATTTGCGAACCAGATATACAAAATGATCATTCACAGTCCCCTTTTCAGCAATGACATAGACCACAAGGGCAAAGGTAAATGGAATATAAAAGAGCAGTTAACAGTAGACACTCTTTTCAGCACATTTTGGGGGGGGGGGGGGCTAGGAGAAAAGTAGAGTATCCAGAGTAAACAGATCATACAGACGGATAACATGAAAACTCCAAACACTAACTGTATGTTAAGAATTAAGGCAAGACCCTGGCAATGTGGTACAGAACTCTTAATAATGGGACCATGACAGAAGTGCCATGAGAAAGAATGCAACGTTTTAGTTATATTCTGCTGTCACTTTTATTTTCTTCTTTGTTCTGTTCTTGACACATTGGCTGTAGAGGTAAAGAGAAAGGAAATATTTCTTTATTTTGTCTTTTTGTTCAGATTTTTATTTAAACAGAATAGGTAAGTAAAAAAAACACTAATAACATTTGAGATCATGACATTTAAATGGAAATGGAACTTCTTTAAGTGCACACAATTTTTATGCAGAGTTGAGCCATTCTGATATACAATGTTGTCTACTTTATTCTGTGATTTGTACTATGATCTATTCTGTGTATCTCACAGGCATACAGGAAAAGTGGCAATTAGCCAACCACAACTGATAAGATTTCCAAACTGAGATTTTATACAGCCTAAAACCCAGATGTCATTGGCCTTGCAACATTTAGCAAACAAACCTGAATTCTGTGAAATAATGTTACATAAACTTGACCTAAAAGAGTCAACTCTTCACCAAATAGCAGAGGTGGGTTCAGAACAGACACAGACCTTGAACTTCTTTAGCCTATACTGAGTATGCTAAATGCCCCAAAGGTTGGTCTGTTATTTGATAATAAGACCAGCAACTGAAATAGAACACCTGAGTATACACTGTATACAGTGTAAATAATTTATACCAAATTGTTAGCACTACTTGTTAACTTGCTTCTTACTATGATTCCTAGCACAAACTCGCATTGCTATTTTCTATATGTAGTAGGGAAGCAGCCACCCATGAACAGTTAGATCTTTGTATATGTCGTTTATAGTTTAATTTCATCACATATTTTTCTTCCCCCCTTGTCATTGTAACATATGTCGTAAGAAGACCTTATGACCTCGACTGCTTAAAGCAGTTAATGGAGAGTATCTTTAAGAAGGGAACCAAGAAACTGTGATCCCGTGTAAAAACCTAATAGAAGACTCGCTGTAGTTTATCTATTCATTAAATCCCACTTATATCTTTTATGCTAACCACTCGAAGCAGCATTATTATTAAATGTTCATTGTTATTCCTTATAACGAGAGATGTACATGTGAAATAAATAAGAAAAAAAGCAATGCAGTCTGGGTCAGCCTTTGGTCAACTGGTGCCCTAGGCAAAAGGGCTCCACAGCACCCCCCTCACCACCTGGCACCCCCATCCTGGTCTACCTACACCATTCAGATTACTTAAAAAGCACCCCTGCTAAAGCAGCACCCTAGGCAGCCACCTAGTTGGCCTATGCCTACGGCCGGCTATGAATGCAGTTTCTGTATATGCAGCATCCTCAGAGAGGCCACTGGATTTTTTCAAGAGGACCTAATGTAGTACGGCAGTATTGTTCTTACCATTAACAGAGAGACACCTACTGATTGTTGCAGTGGAGTATGAAAGACAATAATGATTGCTTCAAAACTTGAGAAACAGCTTGTAAACTGGGTCAGGTAGGAAAGATGCATCTAAGGTGAGGATATAGCTACTATGAATAGAAGGAAACACTTAAAAGAATTTCTGTCAATTATATGTATTATATATAACCCAGGCTATAATTAGTACTGTTTATTAGTTTGACCTACACAGCTGGGTACTGGCTGCTTTATTTATTCATTTATTTTAAATGGCTGCATTGTAGGCTAAGGGAAGAGAGCTATGTAATACAATACCTACAGTGTTATGACAGATTAATTTGAAGGCACCCGGTGTGCTAAAAACCTACGGAGAAATACAAGATAAAACATTACAATAATTTTGTGTGTATGTTACATCACTATAAAGTTTGTTTGGAGACATTATGAATTGGCACTATAGTGGTAATGAACCGTTTATGTTTTGAAAAAAGAGATAAAATAGACTGAGAAAGAAAAGGAAAGCAAATTATTTAACTCATTACAGCCTAGTGATACCTCCAGGGGCTTCTGCAGTTACTTCCTATTGGCACCTCTAGGCATCTAATACATTACGTTCATATTTGCATTAATAATTTCAAAGCCATGCTACATAAATGCTGTAGGATCATAAGATCATAGGAGGTTACTAGGCTAATGGCCTTGGGGTCCTTACAAGCCTAACCCAGAGTTTATCCCCAAAAAAGAACCCTCAAACAGCACTTGTCATACCTGTCAATGAGGGACAAAGGTGGAACCCCTGGGACAAATCTGTGTTTTCCCATCTGCTCATCAAGGTTGCATTTGAAGAGGGTCTGTGAGGTACTCTGTTTGAAATGTATGGGAAGTCTATTCCAGAAACCGGGCAGCCTCTGGGAGACAAAATTGTCTCACCAGAGGTTTTGTTGAAGTCACATATTAGATTTAGGCCTATTGAGCGGGTAATATGCAAGGAGTTAGACTTACAAATATGGAGCATCTCTAGTGGGGCAGGGTCCAATATTGCCTTGTAGGCGAGACAAAGATCACCTCTGAACAAGCTGTATGACACAGAGTAGAGTGATAGTGATTTGAGCCTGTCCACATAGGACATATGTCGGAGGCCATGGATTCTCTTTGTGAAATATTTCTGTGGCCTTTCCAGTTGGTGCAGGTGTTAGTAGAGGTACATACCAAATGGGGCATTATACTCAGTTATAGGCCTAATGAGGGAGAAGTACAGAGAAGTAATAACTGCCTTTTTTCTGGATGCAATCCCTTTACTTATGAGATGGACCAAGTAAAAGGCTTTTCTGACCACTGCCGCCACATGATGGTCGAATATGAAATTGTTGTCAATCTGACCACCCAGGTCTCCCACCACAGGTTGCATGCTTAGGGCATTGCTGTTGATGTGGTAATCAGTAGGGCCCATGTATTTGCCAAATTATATGATAATACATTTTTCTGAGTTTAACTTATGGCCATGACTTTGACACCAGTTATTTGTAGCTGTGAGACTCTCTTGCAGTATGTTAACATCATTTGGGGGAGTCAATGACAGCACCCAACTTACAGTCATCCACAAACTTGGTCAGCCACAGGCCCTTTGTCTTTGCCTGAACCACTGAGAAGTAGATGCAAAACAGTAGGGGTCCCAGGACAGATCTCTGGCTAACACCACTAGTGACAGATCTGCTGTCGGAGGTGGTGGCGCCAATTTTGAACTTGAGGGTCCTATCAGTGAGCCAGTTGGCCACCCACCTGATGAGACAGGGATTTATGCCAAGTTGTATTAGCTTTCCAATGATGCTCGAGTTGGGGATTGTGTCAAAGGCCTTGGCCATTCAAGGTAAGCTGTATGTACTGACTTTCCCTAATCCACAGCCTTGGTAACAGTCTCAAAAAAGTCAACCAGGTTCAATAGGCAAGAGCTGCCCCTGACAAATCAGAACTGGGTGGGGTCAAGTGCTTGGAGATTGCCTTGTTTATGAGATCCATAATAATATGCTCCATGGCTTTAGAGATCAGACTTGTCAAGCTAATGGGGCGATAGTTTCCTGGGTCAGTAGTGGCACCACTTTTGTGTTAGGTGATGACAATGGCAGTTCTCCACTCTGCTGGAATGAAGCCTATAATTAGGCTGTGGTTGAACAAGGCACTCAGTGGTGAAGCTAGTTCTTGATGGAGATGATGCAGAATACAGCCTGGGATACTATCAGGTCCCGTGGAAGCTGTGTTCTTTGCCTTGGATAGAGCCTTTAACACTTGATCTACAGAGATGTGAGGTGGGGGACAAGTATTGGGGATGTCGAATGTGCCTTTGTGGGGGACAGGTGGGGTGAAGATTGTGCTGAACCTATCAGCTAGCAGGCTAGCTAAGTCAACAGGATCAGTGTAAGTGGTACCATTAAGTGCTAATTCAGAACAAATCTGGGCTCTGCCATGGAGGTTCCTGACATAACTGAAGAAGGACTTGTGGTTTCCCTTTGTTTTGGAGGATAGTTTCAACTCATAATTGGTTTTGGAGGTTTTCACTAGTGATCTGATTTACTTGTTGAGGCTTTGAATGGAGTTTTTTCCAATTTTGAATTTGTTCCTTTTTACCCCTGGACAACAGTTTCTTCCTTTTATTGTTAAGCCTGTTGATAGAGGATTTCCACCAGACAGGTTTGTGTTTCCTTGATGAGCAGGTTTTAGTTCTGTTGGGTATGGCTGAGTCCATACATTTGTACAGGTGCTTGTATACTGCATTGGTGTACTGTTCAGCATAGCTGTCTGCATCCTCTGAGGGGGATGGTGGTGTGAAGCTACTGATACCCTCCCTTAGGAGGTTGTAGTCAGCTTTTGAGAAATTTTTAAGCCTGGTTATGGCTGGGGAGGGGTTGAATGGGACATAAACTTCGAATGAGACAGACCGATGATCTGATCTCACCAGGGAAGAACATACTATGGGAGTGGTGCAGCGGTCAACCCTGTTGGTGAGAACCAAATCCAGAATGTTATCTCCCCTTGTGGGGGATGAGACGAGCTGGTCTAGTGCATTAGAACTGATGAAGTCAAGGAATTGTTGGGTGAGTGCATTAGTGTAGGAACAGTTCACCCAATCTATGCTGGGGTAGCTGAAGTCACCAAGGATCAGGATGTTAGGGGGTACCTTGATGGAGTCAAGTACATCCAGGTAGGAGGAGTAGGTGTCCTGAGTCATGAAGGGAAGTCTATAGCTGGCTATAACTTGGATGGGTGTTTTGCCAATTGTCAGTTGCATCTGGAGTAATTCCAGTGAGTCATGCTGGCAAACCAGTCTGGAGGTGAGCCTGTCCTTAATGAAGACAGAGACTCCACCACCCTTAGTCTTTCTGACCTCGTTTTGGGGTTGGAAAGTGTGGAATGAGATATAGCCTGGTAAGGCAGGGCTGCTACCAAGTATCTGTGACCGCACAGACATTGGCATCTTCCAATGTGAGGAGAGCCTCCAGTGAGTGCATTTTCAGGTTAGGGCTCCTAGTGTTAAGCAGCATGACCTTCAATTGGCTTATGTTGGAAGATTTGTCTTTTGGGACATAGCCAAAAAAGGCACAATGGGGGATGCAAGAGCCTTGGCCAAGATCCGGAACCCCAGGGGTGACAGGTGGAGACCATCTCTGGCAAAGCAATGAGGCCTGTAAACCATGTCATCCCAGGCAGACAGATATTGTATCTTCTTGGAGAGACACCAAAAACTAAGCCAATTGTTGAAGTCAATTATTTTTTGTTGGTATTGTGGTATCATTCTTGGTGAAGGTAGAATGCTGCTTAGGACCAGGGTCATACCTGCCTGGGACACATACTCTGAGAGCTCAATCATGTCTCTCTTCATATAGTCCAGGGAGGTACATCTCAAGTCATTCACACCAACATGGACAATGACAGAGTCATACTTGTACCTGTTGTGAAAAGACTTAAGTACATGCATCATGTGGCGGATTCTGATACCTGACAGACAGTGGACCATGACCTTCTCCTTGTTGAGCCTGGTGAGGGGGACATCAGTGTGTCTCACTATTGAGTCGCCAATAATTGGTATGTTTGGTTTATTATTATGCCTTATGGACTGCGTTGGTTTATTGTTATGCCTAATGGGATGTGTTTGTGAGACACTAGTGTGTTGTCTACTGTGTGTGATGTGATTGGTGTTGTGTGTGGAATGCTTGTGTGTGTGTTTTGGGGGGGGGGTCTCTGTTGTTTAGGTAAGTTTTTATTGAGGATCCCTGCATAGGTGGGTGTGTGCTGTGCTTGTCTCTGTGATGTGGGTGTTGTGGTGTTTGTGTTTGTCCTCTTTGTCAGGAGTACTGACTGTGGCATGAGAGACCATGGATTCCAGCTTACTGATGTAGATGCATTTCTCGCAAGTAAAAGAATTATGTGCTAGGAGAAGAGGACTGTCCGTAAGCATGAGGCAGTTGCTAAAGTCCCTCAGTATGCTTATGTCGACCAGGCGGGCAAGAGAAACTGATGGGAATTGCCCAGGCATAGTGTTCTGAATACGTGGTGGACTTATTGAGAGCAGAATTTGATAAGGGTTTATCCACAAGAGTATAGACCACACAAACTATAAATGTAAAATAACTGGCCTGAAGTACAAGTGTTAAAACCAAAACTGAGGTGCTTGGAAGAGCAGATAAATTTAATAAGGCTACTAACAAGCAGTAATAAATGCAGAATAAGAGCACTTGAACACTTAAGAGCACAAAGAACAGCAAAATAAGGTAATAAAGTAGGTAGAATACAATTACAGTACGAGCAGCTGAATAAAGTATACATTTTTTTGTTAAATGGAGAGGAAGGAAATAGAGCAAGATTAACAGACTACGGGGTATGTCTTTCCCAAATGTTCTCTCTGTACAAAGCAGATAGAGCAGATGAGATGGAGATAGTAGGATTGTCAGAAATCTAAGAAGCAAGGGGGTAGTCCTTCCAAAATGATCTCACTGTACTCAGCTGATTGAGCAAATGAGATGGGTCCATGAAGAGTGTCCTAACACAAATTTACAGCAGGGGTGGGCAACTCCAAAGCCACCAAGTTTAACACTACAACAACACTAGGGAGGGATGGTGGGAAACAAACTGCAAAGGGAGACAGACCACAATATTCAATTAATATTCAGAGAAACAAATAAATAAAATGCAGTACAGTTTTGTTGGCTATCACTGAGACAATGCAATTGCAAAAAAACTATACTTAAATCAGCTTGTTCGTCTAGAAGATTGCAGATTGGTCACAGACAACCAAACAGCTCTGATACTAAGCACAAATATTTCCACTTAAAGCTTGTTCTCTATTAAGATATATTAATTGTTGTTCATATACTATTTATTTATTCATATTGCCATACTTTTCATATTTTTCTACATATCTTATTAACTAAGCAGCATAGGCATTACTTCTTAGCCTCATGAAAGCTTATAAATGGAATAATAAAATGATGCTGACAGTATGTGTGGCTGAGTTATTACTGAGATATTTTTAGGTTGTTTTCAAATATTACACAATTAATATTTGCTGTGTTTATTATGATTTTCATAATTCAGCTTAAGACCTAGAATCTAACAAACACTTCCACTATAAAGATATATTTGTGGTGAACAGTTTGCCATTTGCATTTCTTTAACAACCCTTATGGCTGCAGGCATATGAACATTTGATTGAAATGTGAGGCTATAACCTGATCTATCATTGGGAGGTAAGAATAGAAAGCTCTAGGGCTACAGTAAAGTGAAAGGAATAGATGATCAGATTCATTAACAGCAAGTATACATTGTTTTTTTTTAGTGTGAGGAGTATGCTTGGAGTGCTATTTAGATGAGGTATTTGTTACAGGTCTATGCTACTTCATTGAAAAACGTATTCTGTAAATATGTCTTCATCAATCACCAGCCACTGAAATTCACTTCAGTGAATTGCAGAATTTTTTCCACAGTTCGGAAACAATTTGACATCATCTCAGCTTGGCGCCTTTTCCCCACTGTAGCACAATCTCGGAGTTGGCATATATAGTTATGGGGGGTGTGGGGGACAAATCCCCCACTTGGGTGGATTTGATTTAGTGCTTTGTGTGTTCCAGATGGTTGGTAGGCAGGTGTTTCTGAACCATGGGAAAAATTCTGCGGTTCACTGAAGTGAATTATGGCGGCTGGTGATTAATGAAGACATATTCGTGGAATACATCTTTCACTGAAGTAATATAGACCCGTTTGTTACAGTTGATCTTTTTGAGTTCCCCCAAGCCTACCCAAACCTGTGTCACCACCTCTCAACATTTACCTTCACAGTTATAGATAAGACAAAAGATAAGTAATGAAAAGGCATCTGATTAGAGACAGTATTTAAATTGCATTACAGTTAACTTAGAATTTCTCAAAATAATTTCAAGTTTTAGTATAGATGGATCAAAAGTTTGAGAGTAAATTGTCTCTCTAAAATCTGGAAAGTTAAAAGATATGCTTGGGTGTGCCCATCTTAAATTTTCATCTTACCACTTTATCTAATATCCCACTCCTTTTATTAAAACAATTCATAATACCTGAGACCTTTAACTGAAGAGCAACATTTTGTAGTGATCATCAAACTAATATACAAATATAAACATTTCTGCACATATCACAAAATGAAAAGTTCCACTGATAATTTAAGCAATGCTTATAAAACAGACTGTTTCTCTTCAAGCAAAAATACATGTTAAGTATCAAGACAGCAGGCTCACAGACATGTTCCACCTGTATCAGACAAGTGCTAGGATATAGAAAGGGCCACCATCAGCAGACGCCCTAGCTCACCCATTTTCCTGCTGGTAGTAACCCTTTCCAAATCAATGACTGGCCCTCCTCAGTTATTCTACACAGTCTATAGAATTAAAGGTACAGCTAGCTGTTCTGGTGTCCATTGTCTTCCCCTTATCTGGTGTCCCTCCTCAACTCTAGGTTGAGAAGCAAAAATAAAATAAGATCTGATGTTCACCAAGAAAAAAATCTACTCTCCTTTAGTTTTATGCTAACACAGAGAGTATGGAGTGCTAAAACACTTCCATTCCCCAGAAAAGTTATTTTCTTTAACTGTAGTAAGCTGCTTGATACACTTGTATCAAATAGCTGCTAACATTCATGCCACACATGGAGCACTAAAGCATTTAATTTGTAAGAAAACAAAAATATTCTTTGCTTTTAAACTATAGCAAACTGCTACATTTCACACAAGAAGAAAGTTGTCTGTGATAACATTTCCTAGCATTATCTGGGTCTGTGGTAACATTCCCTAACTTTATGTGAGAAGATTTTTGAAAATAAATGTTAGAAAAGTCACAAAGCAGAATTTTTGAGTAAAAGGTTCCCAAAATATAGGCAGTGATGCTTTTATCTAGAATTTAACTATGCAGTCAGTCAACTTTCTTATAATACTTTTCTAAGAGCCATTGCTTTCAGATTCTTTTCCTATTTTTTTCCTAGATTTGGAACCTATAGAAATTAAAAGTGAATAAAATATATGAAATGTTGTCACGCAGTATTTATACAAACTTTAGAATGGATTAGTGGATACAGTGTAAAGCACTTTTGCATGAAATTCAAAATAAAATCAACAGGTTATATGCAAACTAAGCTCTTTGAAGTCTTTCTGAATGATAAATTAAATTTTAAAAGTGATGGAGCAAAGGGATTAGTATTATGATGGAGTAAGTATTATACAGTTTTGTTATAAAAAACTACAACAAAAGGAATATCAGGAAAGAAATGTCTATAGATAAAAGTATTACCTAAAATATAGACAGACATAGATAGATAGATAGATAGATAGATAGATAGATAGATAGATAGATAGATAGATAGATACCTGTATCTGATGTCAGAAAATATATTATCAAAATAATTAGAATCTGGGTTTAGAAACAAAACAGAAATGATAATACTGAGAGAGAAATGTAAGATAGACAAGAATAAAAACAGAGCTATAGAATTGTGAAGCATCCATGTAGAAGGCAATGTTAGTTACTAGAGATTATAAACGAAGAATACTAAGAATAAAATAACATGATTTTGGTGCTAATAGTTGTAGGAAAAAAGTCAGACTAGCTCAGATATAGTCAATTATATTGAAATACATGATATTTGAAAGGTAGATAAGTAATGGAAATAGCTAAAAGGCTTATTAAGCCAATATGTTTCTCCAAAGTGTTGAAATCAGGAGCAAGGAGGGATAAGTGCAATAAACTTCAGCTATTTAACTGAATGCATAAGGAACCAGTGTTGGTGAAGTTTACAGTCTTCTTGGGTGACATTGTGACTCACAATTCATTTATTTCTCAGCACCTGCATATCCATTTCAGGAATGCAGAGAAGTGTAATCCATGGTAGAATGAAGAAAAAACAGTCCTGCTAGGACACATATACACACATACACACACACACACACACACACACACACACACACACACACACACACACACACACACACACACACACACACATGCATACTGCAGACTCACCTAATGACAATTTAGAGCATCACCGGTTCATTACCAGATATCTCTGGGATGGTGGAAGAGAGGGAAAATGGCAACCCTTGCAAAAACAAGTCAGTCAGAGGATGAATATGGAATCACTTCACATAAGGCACTCTAGCATAAACAAACCAGGGAGGCAAATGCTGTGGGGCAGAAATGCCAGCAGCTGGACCATTGTGTCACCTTGCAATGATTTGAAGTTTGTTAAATTATAGTTAATAATAAAGGTTAGGCTTCATATAAATGATAAAGGAAGGTAGTGCTGATGGCTATATTACAATGTTACATTAAAAAAAACAAAATAGCTACTGCACTTTAAGCACCTCCTCTTACAGGTTCAAAGGTTCATAGGTGGCTACTAGGCTAATGGCACAACAGCCTTTACAAGCCTAGCCATAATGCTCTGGATATGACAATATTATATCTTAATTCCCTAGCTAAGGGATGGGGTAGTATCAAGGTAGTGGGTCTTTGGGTGTTTGAGCCCTGAGTCATTTTACAGATTGCCTCTGTCCATATGTGACATGAGCAGTATCCTAGGAGTGAATTTACAGTTCCCCACCCATTTATCCAAATTCTTTTTGAAGACAGTGAAGGATAGTCTCGGCTTTATGAAGATGGGAAGTTTATTGCATAGACGAGGTAGCCCTTGGGATATGAATATGTCTCTCCAGCAAATTCTGTTAGAGTCACAAATAAGGTTAAAGTCCATGGAGCACCTACCTCTCGTGTAATGTTTCTTGTGAATATGCAACATTTACATCATGGTTGGATCACAGAATATCTTGTAGGTCAGGCATAAGTCACCTGTCAATAAACGATACAAGATGGAATAAAGGAATGGGCCTCTCATCAGTCTGCATAAGACGTGTGTCTTATACTTTGTATTTTTTTAGATTGAAACTTCTGGGGTAACTCCAGTTGGTGTAAGTGCCTTGCTAGGTACATGCAGAAGGGAGCATTGTACTCAATTGTGGGTCTGATGAGGGCCAAGCACAATGACAGAATGACTTCCTTTGACCTTGATGTAACACCTTTACTTACAAGTTGAGCCACACAGAAAGATTTCCTCACTACAGTAGCTACCTGGTGGTCAATATTTAGGTTACTATCTATCTGTGTTCCTAGGTCCCTCATCACTGGGTTTACATGTAGGGATGTGCTATCAATATTATAATTTGCAGGGATATCTTATTTACTGAATGGAATGATTATGCATTTTTTAACATTTATTCTCAGACCATGGTTTTGGCACCAGTTGTTTGGCATTTTTAGGCCAGTTTGTAGGATGTCAACATTTTTTATGGATTCAATGATTGCTCCCAGCTTACAATTGTCAGTGAGCTTAGTAAACCAGAGGCCCCCAGCATTGGCCTTCACTTCAGAGAAGTATATACCAAACAGAAGGGGTCTCAACACTCAGCCCTGTGGGACACTGCTAGTAACAGTTTTCTTATCAGAAGTGGATTTGCATATCAGAACAACATGTGTCCTGTCACTAAGCCAGTTTGCTATCCACCTGACGATTTAGGGGTTTATCCCTAATGCAATAAGTTTATCTATGATCCCCAAGTGGGGGATTGCATCAAAAGCTTTGTCCAGGTTTAGATAAGTGGTGTGTACTGTTTTATCCTTATCCATAGCCCTGGTGACCTTCTCAAAGAAGTCCACCAGAATGAGCAGGAAAGACCTCTTTTTGCAAAAGCAGAATTGGGTCTGGTCCAATGTTTAGAGATTTCCTGTGTTATTATTCATCAGGTCCATGATAATTCTCTCCATGGCCTTGCAGATAAATTGGTCAAGCTTATAGGTCTGTAGTTCCCTGGGCCAGTTGCTGGACACCTTTATGCAGAAGGACGATTGTTGCAGTCCACCATTCCTCTTGGACAAAGCCCATCTGGAGGTTGTGGTTAAACAGGGTTTCTAGTGGCCCTGACAGATTCTGTTTTAAGCTATTTAAGAAGCATTCTGGAATGCTGTCGGGACCCATGGAGGTTGTGTTGTTTGGCTTTATTGAGTGCAGTAAGGACCTGTTCCCTCGTAATGACCAGTAGGAGAATGGTTGTGGGTATTTCTAGGACCTGTTCCCTCGTAATGACCAGTAGGAGAATGGTTGTGGGTATTTCTTTAGGTGTGGTAAGAGGTGATATGGGAATAAATTTAAATGGAACTTGTTGGCCAGCAGGTTTGCTACAGCTTTAACCTGGATGTAAGTGATGCCATTCATGATTAACTTGGAAAATTGCTGAGCATTTCCTCTGAGCTTACAAACATAATTAAAAAAAGCCTTATGGTTCTCTTTCACCCAGGAGGCTATCTTTGCCTCATAGTGTGCTTTGGCAGATTTGACCAGCTCTCTTATTTGTTTGTTTAAACTGGTGAGTGTCTTTTTTGCACTGTTTTGCCTGTTTCTTCTTTGCTTTGGAGAGGATTTTTTCTTTTTGTTGACTAGTTTATTTATGCTAGGGGTCCACCAAGGTGGCTTATTTTTGCCAGTAATCATAGGTTTGACTCGGACAGATAATGCCTCTTCTATGCAGCTATGAATATGGTTGTACAGTGCTTTTATGTACAGCACAGACTAGGCCTCAGTGTCATCCAGGTTTGGAGGGACTTGGAAATTTAATACGCTGTCACTTAGTTTGAGATTATTGGCCTTAACAAAGCTCTTAACAGGTTTGGAGTTTGAAGGGGGAGTGAATGCATAGGAAGGAGAAGTATTCCCCCATGCTCTTGAGTACCACATGTAGGATATTTGTACCTCTAGATGGGAGACTAACTAGTTGCTCCAGGGTGCTTGCATTGATGAAGTTCAAAACCCTCTGAGCAAGTGAATTATGGGTCATATATGTCCCCCAGTTTATGGAGGGGTAGTTGAAGTCACTCATAAGTATAGTGTTAGGATGAATGTTAAACGATTCCAGTAGGTTTAGGTAGGAGGTGTAGTTTTCCAGACTATTGTTAGGGGATCTGTAGCTAGCAAGGATATGATAGAGGGTCACACCTATGGTTAGTTGGACATGGAGCAGCTCAAGCGATTCATATTGCTGGACCAGTCTAGTGTTGTACTTGTCCTTTATGAACACTGAGACACCTTATCCCTTTGTTTTATCTTGAGCTGAGGGGATCAAAAAGTATGAAAGGTACTGTAACAGCCTTTGATAGCTGGGGTGCTCTCCATGGTTCTGAACCATGTTTCTGTGACTGTAGCACATAAGTCTGCATTCACCAGGGCAAGGAATGCTTCCAGAGAGTGCAGTTTTTTATTTAAATTCCTAACACTGAGAAGCAGTACTTTTAGGTGGTTGTGAGTAATTTTTCTTATGCTGGAGAGTTTAACAACTTGTCACGACCTAAAAAAAGGCGCTATGGGAATAGATAAAGTTTTTGCCAGTATCAGGAAGCCAAGTGGTGACAAGTTCAAACCATATCTAGCAAAGCAGCATGGTTTGTAAATCATGTCTCCTCAGGCTGACAGATATTGGATCCCCTTGTTGAGACACAAGAAACTAAGACAAATATTGAAGTTAATCATTTTTTCCTGGTGCTGTGGCATCATCACTGGTAAAGGAAGAATGCTACTCAAGGCTAGATTAATACCTAAAATGAACAAAAGGCCAGCACACAAAAAATCGGCACAATAGCATAATTTTAATAACCACCATAAGGAAAAAATAAACATAAGGTCCAACAAAGACAGTCAGTAAACCAGTTTTCGCAAAACTGCCTTCATCGGTGCAGTAACTGGCATCATATCAACACCATTTAAATATACAAAGTCTCCATATCATTGGTGATTAAAGATTTTCATTGAGCCCAGGTGGAAAAAGTCCCCCCAACCTAACAATCTATTTTTTTTCTTTTGTATTTAAAATATTATGCCATCCTGACTTACCCCTCCTATTAAACACGATTCTGTCTATAACCACAAAACTAAATTTGACAGTAGGAAGCTTGATAGTGTGTTTAAACAAAGCACTAGAAGTACAGGCACATTTAACATTAATGTTCAGAAAAACAAATTATTTATGATTTCAGTCATAATATTTTTTTGGAATTCATGGACATATGGCACCGATACTTAGATGCTTGATGGCTAGTTTTGGAATCGGACCTGGATTATTTACATGAACTGGTTGATTATTTAAACGAAAACAAATGGGGTATACACTTTGCAGCCAATTATCATTTTACACAGACCACTTTTTTAGATGTTGAGATCAAATTACAGAACTATAGTACTTTTGCCAGTCAAGTATGTAGGAAATATCCTCAGTTTAATACCCTATTACATGCTAGCAGCTGTCACCCTCAGCACATAATTAGGAATACAGTATACCAAAGTCTCAATTTATGAGGCTTTGCAGGATTTGTTCTTCAGATCAGGTGCTGGCACAGTGGGTTGGACTGGGTGATTTATTTAGTAACATGCACATATTTCACATCTTATATTGGACAAACCTTTCCTCCTTTGAAAATGCAGATTTCTGAAGACTTGATGTTAAATGTGCATGTACTTCTAGTGCTTTGTTTAAAGACACTATCAAGCATCCTACTGCCAAATTTAGTTTTGTGGTTATAAACAGAATCATGCTTAATAGGAGAGATAAGGCAGGATGGCATAATATTTTAAATGCAAAAGAAAAAAGATGGATTGTTAGGTTGGGGGGGACTTTTCTCACCTGGGCTCAATGAAAATCTTTAACCACCAATGATATGGAAACTTTGTGTATTTAAATGGTGTGGATGTGATGTCAGCTACTGCACTAATAAAGGCAATTTTGCCAAAACTGGTTTGCTGACTGTCTTTGTTGGACATTATGTTTGTTTTTTACTTGGTAGTTATTAAAATTATGCTATCATGCTGATTTTTTGTGTGTGCTGGCCTTTTGTTTGTTTTTGGACTTATACTTTTGGCCATGCACAAATTCCATACTTGCGCAGACTTGATTGTTAGATTCATACCTGCCTGGGACACATGTTCAGAGAGCTCCATCATGTTTATCTTCATATAATCCAGTGAGATATGTCATAGGTTGTTTATACCCACATGAACTATGATCGTGTCATTCTGGAACTTGTGGTTTAAAGACCTAAGTGCATGCATGATCTGGCACATCCTGGTTCCAGACAGACAAGTTACTGTGGTCTTCTCCTTGTTTAGCCTGGTAAGGGGACATCAGTATGTCTCACAATGGAATCTTCAATAAGTAGAATGTTTGGCTGTATGGTGTGATGACTTTTGGGCTTGGGAGTGGGATTACTATGATTTTCATAGTTATGACGTGATTGTTAGATTCATACCTGCCTGGGACACATGTTCAGAGAGCTCCATCATGTTTATCTTCATACAGTCCATTGAGATATGTCATTGGTTGTTTACACCCACATGGACTATGATTGTGTCATTCTGGAACTTGTGGTTTAAAGACCTAAGTGCATGAATGATCTGGCAGATCCTGGCTCCAGACAGACAAGATACTGTGGTCTTCTCCTTGTTTAGCCCAGTAAGGGGACATCAGTATGTCTTACAATGGAATCCACAATAACTAGAATGTTTGACTGTATGGTGTGATGACTTATGGGCTTGGAAGTGGGACTACTATGATTTTCAGAGTTATATGTTGTGTGAGAAGCTGTCTTTTTCAGTGTGCATGGGGCCACTGCAGATGCTTTTAGGAGGTCTTGAAGGTTTGGGTAGATTAAATTTGAGTACTTCTGCATATGTGGGACTATGTGTTTGTTCCTTAGTGTCAGTAGTTAGTGTTTTGCATGTAAAGCTGAAAACCTCATTTGCATGTTTCATGTGTGCATGTAAGAGCTTTGCCTCTGTGTATCTACATCTCTCACATACTGTGTTTGTCTGTTCAAAAATGAAGTTGTTGTCAGTGAACATGAGACAGTTACTACACTTTGTCAGGATGCCCATATCCACCAGGCCAGAAACAGATATGATAGGGATGCAGCTATCCATTATTCCAGATTCTTAGACGGGAAGGAGTAGGGGAGAGCCATTTAAAAGTCTAAGTGAGAGTGTTTAGTAGTATTCTATTGGATGACTGGCAGTGGTACTGTGCTCCACTCAACTTGGGAGCTGTTCAAGCAGCTATAAACAGTGGGCAACAAACAGATAGTCCCACACATGCAGAAGTACTCAAATTTAATGGACAGCTCTTCCTATGGAAGATTTTATACTGGAAAGGTTTGTATATATACAAGGCACAGGTAACCATATTTGCACAATGCACAAACACAAGGCTTTTATACCAGCAGAATGAAAGACTTTTACCAAGCAGATAAACACACAATGAGCCTTCCATCAGCAGTTTACAACTTAGACGGGTTGACTCAGCCTTCTGCTCCCACCAGAGTGCAGAATAAAACCCTCTTTATGTAAAACAAGCTGGTTTTGAGCTCCAATACAGGAACAAATGCTTCACAACAAAAGGCAAACCTCCTGCAGTATCAGGAATCCTTGGAAATAAGTTCACAAACCCAGAGAAATGTTCCCAAATACATAAAAAATGTGCGCACACTTAGAATGTCTTCTACAAGCACAGAAAAGCTTTACAAAACTTAGAATTATTTTGGCAAACTCGGGAGAATGTTTGTAAACTCAGAACAGCTTTTGGAGTATCAGAGGAGGTTAGGAGGATACTGTTAAAAAGACCTAACAGCAGTACAGCAACAGACAGTTGGTGTTTCTTTAACAATTATAGGCTGAAAAACAGTGATAAATTCAAACACATCAATAAATGCAGCACGGAACTGTTAAATAGCACTGAGATAGTTACAGCAAGTGCAAAAAATACTTATAGCATGTTTGTAGGTCCAACCAATTCAATGTTGTGGTTTGATTACTTTTTTCATTGGTGTTATTCATCTTACAATATATAAAATGTTTAAGAAGATCTTCAGTGGTTCCAGGTGGTTATTGCTGTTCCATTGTGACTGTACATTTTTATTTTTTTCGTGGTTGAGTATTCTTAAAAAACTTCAAATTTTCACTAACAAATTATCTTCTTTTCCTTTAAACCACATCAGCATCTTATATAAATTTAAAGAAGCTCTGTAAACTATAGGATTTAATAAACCCATTCCATCTTCTTTCCTATTCAAATGTAATACCCCTCTTTTAACAGGATTTATCCTTGATCCCCAGATAAATATGAACATCACCTCAATAAATTGTTTTTCCATATCTTTTGGTAACGTGTATGTATATATTTGCAACATATGCTCTTTCCCATCAAAATGGAATTTATCAAATGTAATTTTTTAAGGAAAGTTGTTTATATCTGATCCACATACTGCTAATTCCTTTTAATTCTCTTAATTTTTTCCCATTGTTCCTTAATTATATTTGAACTACCACATTTATTCCCAACATTGAAATTCATTTATATCAAATTGTATTCCTCCTATCTAATCAGTAGACCCAAAACCTTTAATTTTGTCTTTATTTAATGTCATTCCCAACTTACTCAACCCAGAGTTCACATAAAAAATAACCTCCTTCATCTTTTCACCATTCTTAACCATAAAAATCATATCATCTGTGCATGACATAATAGTAGGCTATGTAATATTGTAATTCTTCACATTTACATCCTCTTGCATTTTCCCATTGTTTTTTGTTACTAACCAATTTATAACTAGTGCAAGCTAACTACTACTCACAGGGCATCCTTGCTTCAAACCTCTATTCATTTCTATTTCTCCCCCATCCAACCATTAACTAATAATCTTATTTTACTATTAGTATATACTGATTTACATACTGCCTGAATTTTTATACTGAAATTATAGCATTTTATTAGTTTTTATAATACATCATGATCTATCATGCTAAATGCTTTATGTATATCTCAAACCACAATTTTATCTGTATTCCCTCTCATTTCAATATCATCCACTATTTCTCTAAAAAAAATAATAATTCCTGATCTCCCTTACCCTTTAACCCATATACACTTTCTTCCAATATCTTTCCCATTTTGTATTATAGTAATTTCTGCAAAATCTTCATAAAAATGTTATAACATGTGTTGTTCAAAACTACAGGTCTTCAATTATTTATATCATGTTTCTCCTCTTTTTTCCAAATACACCTCATAATTCTGTTCATAATAGTGTATAACAAATTCCTTCCTTTGGTTCTGGAATTGGTCTACCTCAACTGTATAATATTAGAATGAGATATCCCGTCAATAATTATGCTGTGGTTTTGCAATATCATCTGTTTTCTTTTATTAAAGTTGTCCACGATCACTATCACTTCCTTTATTGCTCTGTAAGATAGCACATCATTTAAAGAATCATTCTCTTCTTCCAAGTTCCAGTCTCTGCTAAAATCATGTTTAGTTAAACAAGCAGAATGTACCATTCAGTAAATACCTGCATCAATAGCACGTTTTGCCTTTGCTCATACTCTTACACACCAAATATTCTATAACATCCAGTCCTGTGGCGGAATATAAATTTAAGTTGTTAATCACTCTTTCTAATTCTTTGACATTCATTTGGTTTTCAATTTCTTTATTTATTTCCTCTGTAAACTCTTTAACCTCCCAATCTGTTTCCTGTTCAATCTTTTCCTTACCATTTCTGCAACATGCTGTACTAAATTGTTCATAATCTTTCCTTTTTCTGTGTCAGTGAGTCCCTATTTACTTTTCATCTGCCTTATAACTCCACTAGCTTATTTTACCATCTTACCTAAATATGTCAACACCTCTTCCTTTTTCCTTGTAAAAATATTTTGCTTACATAGCAACTCTTTAATTCTATCTTACATATTTTTCTGGTATGTATAATAAACTGTATAATTTCTTTCTAAAACATCTAATATATTTACATGCGTTTCCTTATACTCCTCTTTCTGTTTTTGCCATGTCTTAAATTCCTATCGCAAGTATATCTTTTTATATTTCTGTTTGAATACCATGCACCATTCAAACCAATTAATATATAATTTCCTCACAGTCACATGTTCTTTCCTTAACTCTAATATAATGTTTTCCTTTCTCATACCATATCTTTTTATGTATCCTTTTGATTCCTTTTCCTATTTTTATTTGTTCTTCTTTTTCATCTATCTTAATCCAAATTGCAAAGTTGTCTGAAAAACCTGTTTCCACTGCCTCTTCTTTTATTATAGTTATACTTGTAGATACCAAGAAATAATCAATCTCTGTTCTGATATTGCCTCTCTTGTAAGTATATTTATTTGTATTCTCCAAAACTAATCTTTCATATTTCATAATCTCTCTCATTATTTTTGTCTGTTCTATCTTTTAGTCTTATATCCCTTATATTGCAATTAAAGTCATCTGTCAACACCATATCCATATCCACTATTACATAATTATTTCCTGAAACAGTTTTTCTCTTTCTTTATATAAACCTGGAGCATAAAGTCCTATAAGTCTATGATCCCTTCTAAAATCTACTACTGTTCCTCTACCTAATCTGATTAAGGAGTAACTCAGTATTAGCAAGGCATTAATGTATAAAATTGCTACACCTGAACATCATGTTTCCTTTTCCAAATTTCATAATGGTGTATAACAAATTCCTTCCTTTGGTTCTGGAATTAGTCTACCGCAACTAATGTTTTGTATGTTCTTGTGCTTCCTTTGTCAAACATCTCACATTCTCTAATATTATAACATTGACTTCACATTTATTATACCATTCAAGTGTTGCAGTTATTCTTACTACATTCTTTAAGCTATTAACTTTAACTGGTAAAAGTCTAAGACTATTTGATTCTCTTCTTAGTGAAATAGTTTATTACTACCTATTTCCCTTCTTTTTTTCTTGTAAACTGCTAACTTGCAATATTATTTTCCTCTCTCTCTCACCCTCTTTCCAACAGAATTTTTCTTTATTTTAGCACTTTCCATTTTATATCTTCTTCATCACTTATTTCAGAGTCAACTTTACATGTTCCTTCTCCCATTTTTGTTTCCATTACCTTTATATGTATTTAATGTAAAACTTGCAGTATCTGCATTTTCTTTCTTTTGATCTGTCTGCTGTCAGTCATTTCAGTCTATCATACTATATAACATCTTCAACTATTTTACCACTTCTTCACGCTTTTCTTTACAATTCATCCACAAATGTCCCATTTGATCATGTTTATAACATTTCATCTCACATTTTTTACATTATGACCAAACTCCACACATACATAACATTTTTTTTTATTTTCACAATTACTTATAAAACATCCCTCTCTTCCACAAAAAAAACTTTTTCAGTTGTCCTCACTACTTTACAACAGCTCTATCACTTTCAATTTTGATCATAGTTGGAACATTTTCCAACTTTAATATAAGACTGCAGTCCCAACCCCCAGTCCATAACCCTCTATCAAAAATATTTGAAGGGTCTTTGACTTCTTTACAAAACTTCTGCAGTATATACAAAAATTCCGCAGTATATAGTCTTTTACAGAGTCTTTTTCTGTTTCTGTTCTGACTTGTATTTGCACTTTTTATGTGTTTTGCAAGATGAAGTCTTAATAATACACTTATTCCATGAGTGAATATCTTTTTTCTTTTCATATTCCCGCAAAACGTCTGTAATCCTGAATCAGTTTTAAAAAAATTGTTGCAATATGTTTCTTTTTTAATCAGGATTATTCTGTCCCAGATTTCATATCCATCCTTTTCTTTGTCTTCTTTGTTTTGTATCCATATAACAAACTTCTTTTTTCTGTAACCTCAATCCTTCTCCTTTCCCTTCCTTCTTTTTTCAGACCTCCAAGTGCTTCTGAAAATGGCTTATTTTTATATCCGTCACTTCGTCTCTCAGGATATTCTCCATAACATCTCCTCACCACGTCTTTTCCTACCTCTGATTCACTCTACTCTGACATGTCTATTAACAAATCATCCTGCAACTCTCACAATTGAAGGATAGTAATAACAACATCTTTATTATCCTGCATGTCTGTAGCAAACAAATTTTTCTGAAATTTCATCTCCAAGTTCTGTGAGTGTTCGATTACACTCATACTGCCATTTCCTTCTCCAATACAGAAGACTTGACTGCCTTAAAGATGAAACCACTATGCCTATCCCTTTGTGAAAGATTGACTTTCACTTTTTCCATCCTTTTTTTACTCCTCTGTGTAGCAATCATCCACATCTTTCTCGCTTGAAGGCTCAACTACCTTTATATTCATCCACTAATTCTTCTTCTTGGCAATGTAAACATATTATATCAGTTTTCTTTTTATATGGCATATTTCTTTCTACTGGCACTTTATCTGTTACCAGTCTAAACAAAAAATCATGACATTCTACATTCTGATTACATCATTTGCTTCTTATTTTTATAGTTTTCATTTTTTTCATCTGTTAGATTTTCCCATGGTTTTACACAATAATGTTTTATTGTTACATTCTTATACTATGCATTTCTATTTTTTCTATAACATCAACTTTTATTCTCCACAAAAATATTTTTTCTTGGTAACATTTTATTTTTTCATTTGTATACTCTTTTTCTCTTTTTACCATACCCCATAATTTATCATACTTATACAGTTTTACTACTAATCTCTCATCTTTTTTATTTATCCTCTTTAACACTTTGTACAAATTTAATGAAGCAGCATATACCACTGAGTTAATTAACCCTAAACCTCCTTCTTCTTTATTTACATACAAAACTCTTCTTTTTACTGTGTTTAATCTAGAACCCCATATAAATGAAAAAAAAAATGATCTGCAATAATTAATTTTCAAATGCTTTTAGCAACATAAATACACTTGGTAAGTATCATATTTTTCCATCAGTACTGAGTTTATCAAATAAGCCTTTTTTCTGAATGATAATTTATATGTTTTTCAGAAAAGATATGTTTGCTTTATTTCTATTGTTTTTACTTTTAATTCTGCTTAAATCTTTATTCCCAAATGTTATACCTAACACAGAAAGTTCATTCAGTGTAAAATATATACCCTGATCTTTACTACATCAGCTAAACCTTTCCTTTTCTCTTTATTTAAAACAATCCCTATCATTCCTAGACAGTAATTTGTGTAAATTATTACTTCTTTTATCCAAATTTCATTTTTTGCAATTATTATAATGTCATCGGCATATGTTAACAGAACTGGAATTCCTAACCCTTCAGGTGATATATACAACACCTCCTTCATTTTGTAATTTATTTCACATAGTGTCATATTCATAACTAATTCAAAGAGTACTCAACTCATTGGACATCTTTGTCTTACACCATTCTTCATATGCACCTATTGGCTTAACCAGCCATTTACAAACATTTTACTTTATTATTACTATAAGCTGACATACATAAATTTCTAGCTTTCTCACTTATATTATATTCTTTCATTATTACTCATAAGATTTCATGTCCAATTGTGTCAAATGCTTTATTAAGATCTCCTATCATGATTTTCACTTCTTTCTGTTTATAATATCATCCACAGTTTCTCTCTCATTAATAATTCTTGGCAACCCTTCCCCTTTATACTACATAGGCTATCTTCCATAATATTTTCCAGTTTAGTTTCAAATCTCCTTTACATTATTTTCATAAAGATCTTATAATCATTATTATTCAGTACTATTTGTCCCAAGTTTTTTAATTCTACTCTTTTTTTCTTCTTCCATATGAATTTAAGTATTCCACTATATAATTCTTTATATATAAAACATTAATTTAACCATTCATTCCATTCAAAATATTTATATATATATATATATATATATATATATATATATATATATATATATATATATATATATATATATATATATATATATATATATATATATATATATGTCTACCTGATAACACAGACATGCCAAAACACCAAGAACGAAATAACTGACACAACAAAACCAAAAGTTCAAAAACACGAAACTTCACATGCCTGACAAACCACAATCCAGACAATCAACAAAACAAATACCTTTCCCAAAAAACACACACACAACACAAGCACACCAAAAACTTTACAAACCTACACTAAACCTTACATACACAACTATCTATGCACTAACCTTAACCCAAACCCTAACACTAAGGTCCATCACTATCGCACACTTAACTTACCCACACCCTAACCCTAACTCACTTAATCCGCCCCTAACCCTCAAGTCCATCACTATCACACACTTACCTTACCCGCACACTAACCCTAATTCACTTAACCCGCCCCTAAACCTAAAGTCCGTCACCCTAACCCGAACTCACTTAACTCACCCCTAAACCTAAAGTCCGTCACTATTACACACTTACCTGACCTGCACCCTACCCTAACATCCACCACTATCACACACTTACCTTACCCACACCCTGACCTTAACATCCGTCCCTATTGTGCACTTACCTTAACATGTCGGTGTTCTCAGCATCGGGATTCTCAACTTTCTGTCTTCTCCATTGTCGATCTTCCAGTGTCAGTGCTCTCGTTGTCAGCGTTGTGGACTTTTGGCGTTTTGAGGTAGACCCATATATATATATATATATATATATATATATATATATATATATATATATATATATATATAGATATTTCCCAATCCCTTAAATTTTTATAAGTTTCATACCCTGATCCATCTGGGCCTGCAGCTCAATCTGTATTTACTTGTCCTAATACTTTATCTAGCACATTTAAAGTAATCTACTTTTCCAATTCTTTATTTTCTTTTTTCTATTAACTATTTACTTTCCATGTTTTTTCCATTACTTTCTATTTTCTTTAAGCATTTCTTGCACATACTGTACTACGCTATTCATATTTTTTTTCCTGAGCTCTTTCTATGCTTCTTTTACATTTTTTATTTCTCTCATTACACTACTATCTTCCTTTACTAATCTGCTTAAGTAACTCAAATTCTATTTCCCTTGCAAAAAATATCTTTGCTTATATAAAAATTCTTGTATTTTTGCTTGCTTTTTATTTAATTCTTTTTCTTTGTCAAAGTACTTTCTAGCATTATGCTATAAATCTTCTAATGCATCATGTTCTTTTATATTTTTCTTTTTCTACTTTTCTTACATCATATTGCCACTGTAAAAAAATATATCTTTTTCTTAAATATCATCCACCATTCAGACCATTTTTTATAAAATGTTCTCATAGTTATATGATCTTTCCATAACTGTATTACTAATCTTTTTCCTTCTTTATTCCATGCTTTCTCATTTACACTTTTTATTCCTTTAGCTAATTTTATATATTCCTTCTTTTCTTTTATCACTAGCCATATTGAAAGATGATCAGAAAATCCTGTTTCAGCTACCTCCCCTTCTTCTATAACTAAACCTTCTGATACTATAAAACAATCTATTTCAGTTCTATACATACCTATTTTGTAAGTCCATGAATTTTTGCCACCATGTTTAAACTTACCACATCTTATAACTTCTAACATTTTTCTTATATCATTTCCTTTCTTTTTAAGCTTGCCTCTTAAATCACATTTAAAGTCTCCTGTCATTATAATATTCATATTTATCACCACATAGTCTAAAATCTGATGAAATAAGCTTTCCTTTCTTTACAGTTAGTATAAGCATATGATGTTATAATTCTGTCTACTTAGTCTTTCCATTTTAAATCTACAATAGTTAATTTTCCCATTTTTGTTAAAGTTACATCTAATATCTTTACTGTATTTCTACAGAATATGGCTATTCCAGAACATTTCTCTTTTCCCAAATTCCAAATTATCTTTTCTCCCCAAAGTTTCTCTGTTTATAATTTTTCATAATTTGTTCAAAATCTTGAGTCTTCTAATATAGTTACATATACGTCACATGCATTACATCACTGCAAAATTCCTGTTCTTCTTATTATATTCTTAATACTATTCACATTTACAGAAAGTACTCAAAATTTGTCATTTCCCCTTTTCCTTACATTCATGATTTCATAACCTCATAGTTCATATCTAATTACTGAGCTACCTTCATTAACAGATCATCATAGGTCTAACCAATGTCCTTTCCAAAAGTAAGAATCAAACACTGTACCTTGTTTTTGTGAGTCAAACACCTTAACCAATATACCAAGCACCAATCTTAAGCTGTACATATTCTTTTTCATCCATTTCCTTTCTTTTTTCTTTTGTGCTTAACCCTATACATTTTCTTTTTCTGTCTTCTACCCTTTTACCAATAAAATTCATTTTTTTCTTTCACTACCTTCCAGTTTATGTATTATTTGTCACTTATTTCAGAACCTTCTTCTATATCCTCTTTATTATTTTTTCTCATCTAATTTTTCTTCTATTTCTACTACTTCTAAAATTTCTTCTCTTTGTTCATTTTCTTCTTTTTCTTTTTCCTTACTGTTATTTTCATTTTTTACAATCCATCCATAACTGTCCAATTTTGTTAAATTTATAACATTTAAATTCATATTTTTGCATCATGTCCCATTTCCCCACAAACATAACATTTTATTTTGTCAGTTACTTTTCAGATGCCCTCTTTCCGCAAAAAAAAAAAAAAACATCTTGGGTTGTCCCCTTTACTTTACAATATTCCCGTCCAAAATGATCATGCTTGGTATATGTATAATTTTTTTCTATGTTTAACACAATATTATAATCCCAGGTGCCAGTCCATAAACCCCATTTGCTATAAACTTTTTCAAAGTCCATTACTTCTTTGCATAAAGCTTTCAAATGTCCTTTCAAAGTCTCCTTCTACCTCTGTTTGAAACTGTACTTGACTCATCTTTTAGTGTTTCCCTGTTAAACGCTTTTATCACATAAAGACTCCATGGGTTACATTCTTTTTTGTTTTTTTCATATTCTCCAAGAAAATTTTCCATTGAAAGAACAATAAATCCAAAAGTGCAGCATTACTGAAAATAACCAAAAACCTGAAAAGGTGTAATGCTGGCAGATAAATCGACCGGACAACCAAAAAAAACTTTTTAAAAACGTATAAAACTTGTATTTCCAAATAGATTGAGTGATTTTGTCCTTAATAAAGCAGGACTTCTTCAGAATGAATTAATAAGATAGAAATCTCCCTTATACATTCTAGCACAACTTGGGAACTTAATTAATTAAAATACTTAATGGAGCAATAGGATATAAAGATACAGTACCAAGAAGAATTAACAATTTAAACTTACAGTAGTTATATAATGGAATTTATAAAACAATCAAGTAAAACATCCACCATAAAAAATTCTCTTAGTCAAAATATTTATATGTTATCAAAAAAATGATTTACATGTTGTAAAAAAAACATAGTGTTAAAAACCAAGGACACAGTAGATACCAAAACCTATTCATTTTAACATGGATCTCATTCTTAAAAGGGGTTGTATAGAGCTCTGATTGTTCAGGCCAGGTTCTAGAAAAGTATGCAATCTAAACTTCCACATAACATTTTGAGCCTCCAATTTCACATTTACATTTCCCCTTCTTGGATTGTGTTTTATTTGTTCCAAGATGATAGATGCTATATGTTAGATGCTAGAGTATATAAGGGAGGTTTCCATGTTATTAATTTATTCTGAAGAAGTCCTGGTTTATTAAAGATGAAAACAAGTTATTTGGAAATAAAAGTTTTATAAGTTTAAAAAAAAAAATTCTGAGTTGTCCAGTCCATTTAAGATACCAGTGTTACATCTCTTCAGGTTCTTGAAAAAAAAACAGTCTGAAGTATAATGTCTCAAAATGTCTCTTTGTTAATAAAAATGAATGCTCTTACCTCATATGCTTTTACACCCAAAGGAGCTATTAAATTGTCCCACACTTTATACCTGGCCATTTGTTTGTCTTCTTTACTTTGAATCCTTACCATGTAGTTCCATTATTCATTTTCTTCTGCCTTCTTTTCTGCTATTCCACTTTTACCTTCTTTGACTTTCTCTGCATATGTATTGTTTTCAATTTCACCACTATTCTTCAGGATTATCTCTGGATCCTCCTTTTGTATCTTCTCCATAATATCCCCCAGGAAACATCTCCTTCATTTTCTGGCTCACTCTGCACCACCATTTCTTTAAATAAATTATCCTGCAACCCTCCCGACTGGAGGGTTGTAATTATACACCCATGATTTGCTGACTCATCTCCAACAAACAGGTTTCTTTGCAATATTTCCTCAGAATCTTGCACACATTTTCTAGTTCGATATTTGCTTTCTCCTTCATTTCTTTCAGTACACCATCTTCTCCTTCTCTCTCCATCTGCCTCCCTGTTTCTCTGGGCTGCCTCTGTGCCTAGAACAAAAACAGTAACTGCTCCTCTAAAATGGTTCCCACTCACAGCAATGACAAGTAGGGGAAGTTCACCAATGCCCTGTTCAAATTTCTCCTAGTAGTATAAGTACAAACTCAGGTCTCCCCTGAAAAGAGGCTACTAGCCTAAAGGAGCGAACCTGGTCATGAAAGAATAAATACAAATAAAATACTGTTATGGTATGTTTGCTTACATGTCTGTACCATGCTCATCACTAGATGAGTGCTGTAACAGCCTAAGTTTTATGGCTAGAATACCAAAGCTTATAAAGAGTGGAGGAGGGAAGGATGAGGGTCCAGAAGCCCCTTAAGAATGCTCCTAGCTAAGCCTGTTTTAGACTTGGAAAAGAGTCTAGCTGTAGTGCTTTGAAAACATATGTATGGAAGACCAAATTGTTACCTCTAGAATTATTCTAGAGTCTAACCCTTTCCAAAAAGACACTGAAGAGGCCAAGGCCCTAGAAGAATGTGCCTTGACCCTACCTGGAAATGACTTACTATGGTGGGAGCAACAAAAGGAAATAGAACAGGACAACCATTTGTAAATTCTGCTTTGACACTGGTTATCCTTTTTTCTTACCTTCATAACAAATGAATAATTGAACAGAATTTATGAATGATTTAGTTTTATTAAGATATTATCTGAATTGTCTGTGGATATCCAGTATTTGTAGAATACTTTATCTCTCAGTTTTAATTCTGGAAATAAGACAGGGAGAGGAATAGCTTGACTCAAAGTAAATATGAATACCACATTAGGCATAAATAAATAAAGGATTTGTTTTCAAAGAAACCATATCTCTGTGAAAAATGAAATGTTTCCCTCACCATAAGAGCTTCCAACTTATACTATTTTCCAGCAGAAGTCAGAGCAATCAGAGACACTGTTTTCCATATTAAGAACATCAAATCAGCCTGATGAACTGTACCAAATGGAGCAAGTACTAATTTTCCAAAACAAAATTAATCCCAGGGAAGAACCGCCTGCTTTCTATGTAGACAGGTATGCAAAACCTCTTTCAAAAAATCTAGATATGGGAGTTCATTGAAAGAGGGGAATCCATGGACAGGCATGTTGAAGTGGTTGAAAGATGAACTTTGATAGATGAATAAGAATGGCCAGAGCATAATAACTAGCAGAAATATTGTAGAATCTGAAGAATGCTAGCCTTAAAAGGGTCATCATTCTTAATGTGGCACCAACTACAAAATCTTTTCCATTTTCTGATATATGATTTCCTATTAGCTGGTTTCTTTGCCTCCTTTAATACCTGCTGCATCTCCTCAGATAACAGGTGCCTAAAAGGTATCAAAATTCTATCAACCAGGCAGTCAGATGAAGCTGCTTCAAGTTGGAGTGTATCAAAATACCCCTGTCTTGTGTGAGAAAGTCTATTCTGTGGGGAAGCTTGTGTTTATTGCTTTTAACTATTTCCAAAAGAAGGGAGAACCACTGCTGCCTGGTCATCACAATGAACTATGGACAGTCCTTCTGAAACTTCAGAATAACCCTGAAAATCAGTGGAAAGGTAGAAAGGCATAAGTGCATAGATTTACAAGTTTATACTAGGCTAACAACCACCAGAGTCTTTACAAGCCTGGCCATGCAACCCAATCCATTATTTCCTTGAGTTCCTTGGATGACTATATGGTGAGATGTGTTAGTAAGGAGGTAGGTAAGGGTTACGTGGGGGAGAGGTATGTTAGTTGGGGATTAATTTACTTACTGTCAACCGTGGTCCATCAGAAACATGGATGGCCAGACTGGGAGTGATCAAGGTTTCATTTGAATAGGGTCAGGCAGGAATGAACTCTGTTTCACATAGATAGGGAGCTTATTCTATGGTGCAGGGATCATTTGAGGCACATATTGGTCTTTCCAGCATGTTCTGTTTATGTCACAGGCAAAGTTCAAGTCCTTGGTTCTAATGTTACTGGTGCTGTTTGTTTTGTGGGTTTGAGCAAGAGATCCATCAGAGCTGTATATCAGGATGCCTTATATGCCAGATGTAGATTGCCTCTCAGTAACCTGTAGGAGACTGAGTAGAGTCAGTGTAGGACAGGGTATTCATATCCTAGATTCTCCTGGTGAGGAACTTTTGAGGGCATTCCAAATGGTTCAAATGCCTGGTTAGGTACATGCCAAAGGGGGCATTGTACTCAGTGACTGGTCTGAAAAGGGATGAGTAGAGCAGTACTATAACTTCCATGGACTAGATTCTATACCCATGCTTATGATTTGCGAGACATAGAATGATTTTTTACTATTCTGGCTACATGTTGGTGGAAGGCCAGACTTCTGACTATATATGTTCTCAGATCGCTAACTATGGAGACAACTCTTAGGACTGTTTTATTGCTGGAGTAATTAGCGTGGCTGGATGATTTTCCAAACAGCACTATAATGCATTTCTTTGCACTGAGTTTTAATTCATGGCTTTGACACCAGCCATTTGTTTGTGTTAAACCCTCTTGTAGGATGTTGGTGTCATTGGGAGATTCTATGATATCTCCCAATTTACAGTCATCTACAAACTTTGTGAGCCAGAGGCCATTGACATTAGCCTTGACTTCCAGAAAGTAGATGCCAATCAGGAGTAAGCCCAAAATGGAGTCCCTGGGTACTCTGCTGGTGAGTGGTCTTCTGGTAGAGATGGTTTTACCAACCCTGACTTCTTGGGTCTTATCTGTGAGCCAGCCTGCTCCTACATTTATTCCTCTAAAGACACCCCCGCCATTACACCTACTCCAATCAAACTAATCACATCATTACCACTCCCATCCCCTTTTCTCACAACACACCCAATGATACCTTGCCTCTCATCCCTCCTTCATATAATTCTCCACCTACTAACACACTCCTAACCTGATTATAAAACCTAACTCCCAATTTCTCCCATCTCACAATCCAACATTATGTCTATATTTATCATCCCATACCAATTACAACTATTTATCTTGGTCTCACTCTTACTTCCACTAACCAGTACCTATCTCTTAACCTCCTATGAAAAAACACTTTACTCTACCCTTCTCTTCCCCTCCAAACACACTTCTACACCAACATTAGATAACTCTCCTAACTTCCTAAACTTCATTTGCAAACCCAGCTACCTACTAGCCAAATATCACAGACTAGTACATATTAAGTACTCCAACCTAAAAAACAGAAAATTATTTGAGTATTATTACAAGCCTCTTCAGCCTAAACACTTTACACTCCTACACTCCCTAATAGACGGCGACATTCATCCCAACCCTGGCCGTAACTCTACCCTTACTACTGCAAACTGCAATCAATTAAAATCTAGTACCCTACCACCTACCAAACTTTCCAACTCACTCTCTATAGCACATCTTAATATACACAGTATTTGCAACAAAATAGCTCAGGTTCATGCCCTCCTAGATGTCCACCTATTTGACATCCTATGTTTATCTGAATCATGGCTAAAACCTACCATTAAAGACAATGAAATCACCCCACCTGGTTACAATATTATTAGACTAGACCGCACAGCCAAAAAGGGAGGAGGGGTAGCAATCCTCTATAAATCAGAGCTACAAGTTAGCACTATTAATTTTAACCTACCTTTGGACAATAATGCTGAAATAATTATCTCCAAATTCCAAGTAAACACTCATAAAGCCATAAATATCATTTGTATATATATTCCCCCAGGAAATAACATTAGTACACTCGAGTATATCCCTAACTGGCTTTCTATTAATCTCCCACAAGAAACCATAGTCCTAGGAGACTTTAATATCGATTGAAATTCCTGTAGAAATACAAACCCCACCACCCATATTAACCTTTATGGCTTTTCACAAACTATTTACTCCCCTACCAGAACAAATAGACTCAATAACAAAGAAAGTACCTTAGACTGGATTCTTGCTAATAGTCCTCATCAAACCTAAACATCAGAAACCATTCCAGATGACCTAAGTGACCATTCACTTACTTATATTATTAGACATAAAACCAACCTAACTTTCCCAAACACTTTCAGAACAGTACGCACCAAAACGTACTTTAACCCAGAACTTTTCCAAACAGAACTCAAACAATGTAATTGGTCACCATTAAAGTATCTCCCCCTAAATGAAGCAGTAAAATACTTCAATTCCACATTCTTAACCATCCCAGACCACCATGCCCCAATACGGTCTATTAGAAATAAAGCTAAACCAGCCCCCTGGCTCTCTAAAAATACTAGGGAAAAAATCCTTCTCAGAAACAAATCCTGGGCAAAATGGCGTACTACTAAGAATTCTACAGATCACCAAACCTTTAGGCAACATAGAAATAGTACAAAAAAAGCCATCCTGCTAGACAAAAAGAACTTTTATCTCCAATTACAGCAATCCTCCCACAAAGAACCACAAAAATTTTGGGCTAGCATTAACAAACTTCTTTACCCAGGCCAATCTATCACACCCAACCCACAAGGATCTAACCCAGAAAATCCCACACAAACAGCTAACGCCTTCAATTCTTTCTTCACAGACGCTATACAAACTCTTGCTAGCCATCTATCTCCTGACACCTCTAATCTGACTACTTCTACTACAAATCCACCCCCATCATTTTATTTGCAACCTGTGTCTACTTCCTTTATCTGCTACCTTCTCCAAAAATTAAAACCAACTACCCTCTCAGCTGACAAACTCCTAGAAGAATTCCTGCAAAAAGGAGCTAAAGCCATTGCCTGTCCCATTTCCATTCTGATAAATATAACTATAAGTGAAGGAACTATTCCATCTATCTGGAAAATTTCTCGTATCATCCCACTGCATAAAGGGGGGAATTTGAATTACTTCACTAACTTTCGCCCCATAGCTTTACTATCCCCTCTAGCAAAAATAATGGAAAAATTCATCCATAAGCAACTACTTAACCCCTTACTCCATAATAACCTACTTGCTAATTGTCAACATGGATTCAGACCTTATCATAGCCCCACCACAGCCCTGCTATCCTTCACAAACTGTATTAATGAAAAACTCAACAAAAATATTCTTTCCTCTGCAGTCTTCATTGATTTATCTAAGGCTTTTGACATGGTCAACCACCAAATCCTTCTACACATACTTAAATCCCTTTTACTTGATCCTCTATCTATGAATTGGTTCGGATCCTACCTAGAAAACTGACAGCAGGCTGTACTCAGGCAAAATAAACTATCTAATCACCTTCCTATCTCCCTCGGCGTCCCACAAGACGCCATATTAGGCCCACTCCTATTTTCCATTTATATTAATGATCTTCAAACTGCTACTCCACACACCAACTGCATTCAATATGCAGATGACTCTACTATTATCTGTTCTGCCACTTCTCAATCTGAACTTCAGTTTCTTACCCAAAAAGCTTTCAATACTGTTGAACAGTGGTTCTCACACCGCTGCCTCCACCCACCTGAAAGTGCACCCCCTTACATTTCACTCTCACATCCAATAACGGTACTCTTATTTCTCCTGACCCAACCAGTAAACTCTTAGGTATAAGAATCAACAACAACCTCAACTCTGATACTCACATAAACACCACAATAAAATTAGTTAACAAAAAACTAGGATCCCTTTACAGAATCAAACCCTTTCTTACACCAGTAGTCAAGACCGCTATTGCCAGAACTTACTTAATCTTCCCTCTACTCTATGCTTCTCCCATATACACCAATCTCTCCAAAAACAACCTCAACAAACTAGCAACATCCTATAATAATATTGCTAGATTTGCTACAGGCTCTCCTTTCAGAACCCATCACTGTTTGAATCTAAAACAACTAGACTGGATAGAATTTCCTAACCAGCTCCAATTTCACCAACTTACTATAACCCACAAGACCCTATATCAACCCAGCAACACTCCAATACTGTCTAGCCTCATTACCCCTTACAATAATCTCAAGACTCTATGCTCCTCAAATAAACTGCTGATCAATACAACCAAATCTAACAACTCAGCAGGTGACTCCTTGTTCTGTAACTCTATTGGTAAACTATGGAACCAACTTCCCTCTGAACTCACCTCTCAGACTTCTCTCTCACTTTTCAAAAGGAATCTAAAACTATTTCTCAACAAACACTGGCTATGCTCCTGTACTAACCCTGACTAACTTTCTCCTTTTACTAATTTTCCCCCCACATCCTTCACAATCTTCCCTTAATGCTTCAATCTACTATGTTATTGCATCTAAAACTTATGTATATATATCTATCTATCTATATATATATATATATATATATATATATATATATATATATAATGCACCCTCTCTTATACATTACCCTCTATGGAATTAATCCTTATGTTATTAATCACTATGAATATTCTAATTTGTACTAAATAAAAAAAAAAATACTTATATACTTGTAAGAATTGTCTTTTTTATATTGATCTGTCGTATTAATTTTTTATGTTTCTTGGAGCTTTTCTCCCCAGGCCCCTACTGAAAATGGACATGTATCCAGCTAGACTAGCCCGGTCAACAAATGTAAAATAAAAAAATAAATAAATGTAGGAATTTATGCCTAGTACTGAAAGTTTGCCAACAATACCTGAAAGGGGTATTGTATCAAACACCTTAGCCAAGTCAAGGTAGGTGGTATGCACCATCTTCCCACATCCATAGCCTTGGTGACCCTCTTGAAGATGTCTACCAGGTTGACTAGGCAAGACTTTCCCTTAACAAAGCCTAACTGAGATGAGTATAGTGTCTGTAGGTTGTAAATATCCTATCTGATCATTTCCATGATAATTCATTCCATGACTTTATGTATTACACTTGCCAGACTGATGGGGTCTGTTGTTACCATGGTCGGTTGATAGTCCACCTTTACGAAGATAGATGACTGCTGTGGCCCTCCATTCACCTGGCATGTAACCTGTATTGAGGACGTAGTTGAAGGCTGCCTCAAGTGGTCCTGCTAGGTCATGTTTTAAGCTAGTTAGGAGGCAACCAGTGAATTTATCTGGGTCCATAAAACAGTGTTTTTGGCCATAGCTAGTGCCACCAGGACCTGCTCCCTATTGATAGTTGGGGCGGATATGCTATAGGGGATTTCATTGGGGTAGTGGAGAGGAGTCCAGGGTTAGAGCTACATTTATCAACCAGTAGATTCACTATGTCACCCTAGTGAGTGATGGTTGTGCTGAATACCACCAGTTCTACACATTGCTGAGTGCTACCATTAAGGTTCCTGACATGGCTGAAGAAGGCCTTGTGATTGTCCTTAGTCTGGGAGGCTATCCTGACTTTATAATTGGCCATGTAGAGCTTTATTAGACCTCTTCCCTTCTTGTTTAGTTAAATCAGAGAACTCTTGCCTCTATGAGAGTTGTTCTTTCTGGTTTTGGCCATGACTTTCTTTTCTTTTGTTATACAGCCTGTTAAGGAAAGAATTCCACCAGTGGGACTTGTTTTTTGGTTTTAGATCTGTGCTTACATCTGGTAGGTATGGCAGCCACTTACATGTTTGTACTGGGTTTCTATAAATAATTATGCATAGGTAGCTGTGTTCTCATGTTTTTGGGGAAGAGTGAATTTTGGCAAACTGTTGCTTAATAGTAGTTTGCTTTAGAATAGTTCCTAACTGCTATGGATTTAGATGGGTTTTTATTTTTGAGGGCAACACCTTTGTGGTCTGATCTCACCAATAAGGATGTGTGGGGGGGATTTTGCAATGATATCCCATGTTGGAGAGTACTAGGTCCAGTATGTTTGATCCTCTGGATGGAGTGTGCACTACCTGGTCAAGGATGTCTGTGTTGATAAAGTCCAGGAAACGTTATGTCTGTAAGTTAGATGCAGTGCACATTTCTCCGTCTATACAGAGGTAGTTAAAGTGTACCATGAATAGGGTATTCGGTTGGATGGTGAGTGCCTCTACTAGGTCTAGGTAAGAGTTGTGTGCTACATAGGTCATAGAGGGTGACCTGTAGCTGGCCAGGACATGGAAAGAAATCTAGCTTATAGACAGTTGGAATTGTGTGAAAAAGAAGTTATGTTCTTACCATAATGTTCCATCTGTATTGTTCATCTTCCTTCATTCATTACTGATGGCTGTCAGTTCTGTTTTCGGAACCGAGTCGGCCTTATAACAAGCTTGTGCCAGCCAAAAAAACTATCGACCTAAGCTTTTACCCACAGTGCCTTTCTCCCTGTTACCTCAGATGGAGTTTGCTTGTGATAAGGAAAGCAGAGGCTTTTTCTGAGCAGAAACCCTAATGCAGGATTAGCACTCAATCTGATCCTCCAGGAGCCTCTGGAGGGGGAAGATGGCTGGGAAGTAATGAATAAATGAAGATGAACAACACAGATGGAACATTATGGTAAGAACATAATTTCTTTATCTGATGTTATTAATCTTTATTCATTCCTTACTGATGGGACAGAGTCCCTAGCTACGTTATGTCCTGGGAGGCCCTTATGGAAGAATGTTCCTGAGTACCATTGAACCAAAGGATGCCCTTCCCCTGGAAACCCAATCACATTTGTAATGAGTAATAAAGGTATGAGGGGTAGACCAGGTTGCAGCTGCACAGATATCATCCATTGAAGCCCTTGAATGAAAAGCGACAGAAGTCGCCACTGATCTGGTTGAGTGTGCATTGACCTTGTTCGGTAGAGGAATTTTATTATGTTGGTAGATGAAGGCTATACATTTTCTCAACTACTTCGATAAGGTCACTTTAGAGACAGGGTTTCCCAATTTTGGGCCTGAGAAGGAAACAAGCAACTGGTCTGATTTACATACTGATTTTGTTCTGTGCAGATAAAATCATAATTGTCTATGTACATCTAGCAAATGAAGGCAGTATTCCCCTTTATTTGAGTAGATAGGAAAAATGACAGGTAGGGCAATTGTCTGGATAACTGTTAATTCTGAAATAACTTTTGGAAGAAAGGAGGGGTTAGTCCAGAGTGATACTCTGTCCCTATGAAGGATCATTTAAGGGCGCTTAATGCATAAGGCCTGAAGCTCGGATATGCATCTTGCTGAGGTGATGGCGACTAAAATAGTGACTTCCAGGATAAGATCTTCATATCACAAGTGTTTGCAGGTTCAAAAGGTGGTTGTGTCAGGGATTGCAGTACTAGTGTTAAACTCCAAGGGTCAATCAGTCCTTTGAAGGGTGGTCTGATGTGCGAGACCCATTTTAAAAAGGTTTTACAAAGGCGATGGGAGATTAAGGATGAGTCTTGGAATCCATTATGGAAGTTTGAGATGGCAGCTAAACGGACTCGAATGGTGGAGGCTGCTGCTCCTGGCTGAAGAAGATCTGACAAATAATCCAAAACCACACTAGAAGGAGCTGAGCAAGGGTCCAGTTTCCTTTGTTGGGACCAAATAAGGAATCTCTTAAAATTGCTGAGATAGATTTTCCTGGTGGATAGTTTATGTAAAGCTAGAAGGATATGATGCACTGAGGAGGTAAGGTTACTCTGTCTGGCTATTACCGGAAGTGGAGAAACCAAGCTGTCAGCTTAAGACTGGGAAGATCGAGGTGAGTCAACCCTTGCAGATGCGAGATCAATTCTAGAGCTGGATCCAGAATCCAGAGTTGGTGTACTAGGTGAGGCCAAAGGAAGGGAAACCAAATTTGTCATGGCCAGTAAGGGGCAATGAGGATTACTTTGTTTCTCAGATGAAGGGCCTTCTTTAGAAATAGGGGAATAAGGGGGAAGGGAGGGAAGGCATACAGAAGTCCCATGGGACAACTGTGTATCAGAGCGTCCCTCGGGGATTCCACCTCTGGGGGGATTAGGGCAAAATAGCTGCTGCATTTGTGATTTGCTGGGGAGGCAAAAAGATTGCAGCAGGGCTGGCCCCAGTGGCTGAAGATCTTCGCTGCCATCACTGGATTGAGGGACCACTCATGAGGCAGTAAGATACATCTGCTCAGCTTGTCTGCAATCACACTGGAAATCCCAGGAATATGTGTTGTTATCAGAAAGCGGTCAGAAGCTATTGTCCATTGCTAACTTCTCATGGCCTCTCGACATAACGGATAGGAATTGGTTTCTCCTTGTTTATTGATGTACCAGACTACTGACATATTGTTGGACTGTATAGCAATTTCCCCCAATGGAAGGACAGATTGATATCCTTGCAATGCCAGAAGCACTGCCCTCAGTTCTAGAACACTGATATGCAGATTGGCTTCTATGTCAAAACAAGTGTCTTGGACCATCTTCTCCTGGAAAAGCTCACCCCCTATCGGGGAAGAGTCTGTGGTCACTGTGGCCCTGGGTTGAAGAGGGGAGAAGGGGTGACACCATAATTCCTTGTCTGGCTTCATCCACCACATTAAATCTTGTTTGCATCATTGTGGTATGCAGCTTTGAAAGGAGGTAGGATGGTGCAAGGAATACCACTCTGTCAGTAGGAGCCATTGGAGAAGTCGCATGTGTAGTCTTACTAAAGAAACTATTGTAATTGATGCTGTCATCGAGCCCAGGAGTTGTTGAACCACCCGAGCTGATACTTGGTTTTGACAGAGTATCAAACCCGGAGTTGGGATCTTATCCTTTGTAATCTGTGATCTGGGAGAGAGACCAGACAAGCATGTGTATTGAAAATTGCTCCTACAATTTCCAAGGTTTGAGATGGAGTTAGGTTGCATTTCCCCCAATTTATTGAGATTCCCAGAAATTCTGCCAGTGTGAGAGTGTAGTTTCAAGCTATCTCCAGTAGATGCTTGGTGGGGGCAGTGAGGAGCCAATCGTCTAAAAATGGAAACACCCAGAATCCTTGAAGTCTCAAGTGAGCTGTTACCACTAACACATATTCAGTGAACACTCTGGGGGCTCTGAGAGTCCAAAGGGCAGTGCACAAAATTGGTAGTGATTGGCTCCTATCTGGAAGTGAAGGAATCTTCTGGAGTGTTTGTCCATTCTTATGTGGTAATATGCATTCTGAAGATCTATTGAGCACATCCAATTGTCTTTCTCCAGAAATGGAAGGATAGACTGAATGGTGACCATCTGGAATTTTTCCTGTTTGACAAATTTGTTTAGGATGCTGAGATCCAAATTGGTCTCCAGTCCCCTGTCTTTTCTGGCACTAAAAAGAATCTTGAGTAGAATCCGGATCTTATTTGGTCTGTTGGGACTGTTTGGATGACTCTTTTTTAAAGCAGCTTTTGTATTTCTTGAAAGGTTGCTTCCCTTTGACTGGGTGGAATGTCAGGAATTTGTCTTGATGACCTTGGGTAAAGGTTGAATGGTATGTGTTAACCTCTGGCTATGATCCTGTGCATCCAAGAATTGTTTGCCAGGCAGGGAGGTTCGGAGAGAAACATCCCCCGATTGATTCCAGAGGAAAGCAATCGGGCTGTTTTTCAGGAGAGCTGATAGGACTGCCTAGAGAAGGAATCTCTGGTCCCCTGATTACACGGACCTCCTCTGCCTCTGTAAGGGCGTCTTCCAGATGAGTTACCCAATCTGCCCCGCGGAGTAAACTCACCACGTGTGTCACAGAAAGGACCCTGAGATTTCTTGTGCCACATCTTTCCACTTCTCTGATTCTTAGACTAAGGTCCTTGAAGGGTGGAAAAGCACAATCCCATGGCAGACAGGGTCTTGCCATCCTTCTCACACCTGGCCACCATGTCTTTTACTTTCGGGCCAAAAAGAGAAGCTTCCACTGGGGTGTTAAGAAAGGAAGACTTGAAAGGATCCACAAAGTCACAAAGGCGCATCCAAGTGTGATGTCTCATGACAACGCCTTAACCCGCTGCTCTAGCCACTCCTTCAGTAGTGTGAGAAATCAAATGTATGGAGGAGTTGGATATGGATTCCAAGGTTGCAAGCTGAAAAGCAACTTTGTCACATACCTCATCAGAAACTGCTCCTTCCAAGGTTTCGGAGAGTTCTGATACTAGGTCTCTCTGAAGCTTAGTGAAGTGTGCTGGATAGTTCAAAGACCTAATGGCTAAGGTCGATGAAGCAAAAACTTGCTTCCCTAACCTGTTCACCACCCGAGACTCCTTGTTTGGGGGGTGGACAGTCTGGCTCTCCTCACCGAGCTGCTTCATAGTAGCTGCTGCCACTACCATAGTGTCTACAGCGTGACCCTTGGACCAGTGTGGGTTTTGTTCGGGAGGGGATAAAATTTTGTCTGGCCTCCATTGGGATTAGTTCAATAGTTTCATGACTCTTCCATGCACGCTGCACGATGAGTTGTACCAGCTCATCTGCAGGCAGGGTCACCTAGGAAGTAGAGAGGCCTGCAAATATACAGACTCCTCGGAGGAGAGGTAGGTGGACTTCCAGTCACCCCCGCTGTTTTAGTATTTCCAGGATGTGTCCAAAGGAGACTTCATCAGGGTGCAACCATGGGACCCCTCCCCTTCATCATAGCCCATGTCTTCATTGAGGGACTCTTCAGGGGAGTCCACATACTTCCTCTTGCACATCCTTTTGTGCAGTACCTCTTCAACGGGGGCTTCTGAAGAAGATTCTGAAGAGGGGGGCACCCTGCAGTAGGGTATCTTGAGACTCTTGTGCTTGATGTCCCAAAGCAGTGGCTTGTGTCAGCCGCGGCTCAGAGGGAGGACATAACTGGTATTTTGACACTGCCGGTTTGCCTGCAGAAGCAAGGGCCCTCTCTATCGCCTGGAAAGCTGGCCTGCCCGAAGAGGGATGGGAGCCTGGAACCGAGAAGGACAACCTCGGAACCAGGTTCACACCCCGCTCCAATGGGCCCACTCCCAATGAAGGAGCCCTAAGAGGACTAGTTACTATCAGGACTCCCAGAACTGTAGCAGACGGCACCATGGAAAAAAATTGGTTTAGTACTAGGTGTTCCAGTACCCACAGTCCAGTCACAATCCTGATAATGGCCTGGCTCCGATTGAACCTAAGACCAAAGGGTCAGCTCCAGAACCACAGGGAGGTCTACCGGTGGAAGAGAAGAAATGGGTACCAAAAGAGGCATCGGTGCTGGGGACTTTGATGCCTGCACGGAGGTCAAAGGAGGAGAATATGCTGGAATCTGTGGAGATAGACTCCCAACTCCAAATGGGAGGGGAGTTTTGGAAGGTGTTGTAATTCATCTAGCCATTAGCAGCTGATCCACAAGATGCACTACATCTGGTTCCAAGAGGCTCCTGGTTGATCGTGTCGATATCCCCGATGGGGAGTCAGACCGTTCTTAGAAAGGGCTAAACTGCTGCCCAAAGAAAGGATCCATCATGGGTGAGTATTGGTTCAGGGTGGAATGGTCTATTGGCACCGAGGTATCAAGAGTGGAGATGAGTGGAAAGGGTGTCCAGTACTGAAACAGACAGAGCAGATACTGGAGGCAAGCTTGGAGCTGTAGACATAATCGGTGCCATGGTTGGTGTTGAGGTCACAATTATCTAAGATGGCACCGAGGCAGAGATCACCAATTTATGCAAGGTCAGTGCCGTAGACATTATCAGTGCCGTGGCTGGCACCGAAGACACAATTTTCAAAGACAGCACTGAAGTCAGTACCAAAGATGGCGCCATGGATGCCATTTTGGGCCCTGAGGCCAAAAAAATTAATTTTGGTATCTTTTGTCTTGATTCCTACTTTTTATCACCAGAGGGTGAGGAAGAAACTGAATGTGGCCCCTTTTTGTGTTCCTTACTAGGAGGTGGTGAGCCCTCCTACCCAGAAATAGCGTCTGAGAAGTGTGTCTTAAGAAGGCCCTTCAAAATCAATGTATTCTTTCTCTCATTAAGGCTTTGAGAGCTGAACCCTTTACAAATAGTACAAGGAGGCTAAATAGAAAGATAAGGAACACCCAGACAATACACACAGGATACATGGGTGTCTGAATTCGGCATTTTGTGGCCACACTGATCGCATTGCTTTAATGCAGAAGTTCCTTTTTTCTCCCTGACATGATGGACAAAAAGAAGATTATCAGCTACTGCTACAACAACCAACTGTAAAAGAAAGACAGAGGAAAGTTTTTTTTTTTGTTAAGAAAGAAAGAAAGAAAGGGAAAAAGGGAATACCAACAATGGTATTAAAAATACCTCAAGGGTAAGATAAAGAGAAAGGGAGAGGGAAAGGACCTGTACCAATAATGGTACTTAAGGATTACCTAGTAGGTAAGGGAGACAGTAGCCACCAAGAGAGGTAAGAGAGTGGGTAAAGTTAACAATAAACTAAAAAATATGTTAAAGCTATTAGACCAGAAAATTAATAAGAGAAAAGGTTTTTAATAAGAAAATACAAAAAAATTTGAAGTACTTAGCTGAGAGCTGGCTTGACATGGTTTTACAGCTACATGGCAAATGAGATCTGAGGTAACAGGGAGAAGGGCACTGTGAGTAAAAGCTTAGCTCGAGAGTTTGTTTGGCTGGCATGAGCTTGTTATAAGGCCAACTCGGTTCCAGGGACGGAACTGCCACCCATCATAAGGAATGAATGAAGATTAGCAACATCAGATCTTCAGTTTATCATCCTGTTTACCTAACCTGGAGTTGTATTTGTTGCTAACATAGATTGAGACACCTCCATCTTTAGTCCCTGTCTGTGCTGCTGTTGGTCTAAGTTTGTGGAAGACACTGCAGCCTTGCACTGCCGGAGTACTTTCTGTGGCTTAACCAAGTCTCCATAACAGCACAGACATCTACATTATCCAGAGTGAGGAGCGCTTGTAGGGTGTGGAGTTTCTTGTTTAGGCTCCTAGCACTGAGCAGTAACACCTTATGGTTCCTTATTTATTTATTTTTGTTTGCTATGTTGGTAGTTTTGCCATTTTGACATTGCCTAAAAAAGGCTCTAAGGAGATCAATAAAGTTTTGGCCAATAACCAAAAGCCCAAAGGGGACAGGTGCAGACCATCCTTGGCAAAGCAACATGGTCTGTTAACCATGTTCTTCCATGCTGATAGATACTGGATTCAACCTACGTGATACCAGAAACTAAGCCAATTATTAAAATCAATCAATTTCTGTTCATACTGTGGCATCATCCTTGGTCAGGTAGAATGCTGCTCAGTACAAGGCATATACCTGTCTGTGACACAAATTCAGGGAGATACATAATGTCTATTTTCATATAGTCCAGTGAGGTATGTCTCAGATCATTTACATCCACATGGAATATGATAAAATCATATTGCTTTCTATGGTGCAGGTGTGATATTGGAGATCATAGCTTCAAACAGGCAAATAACCATTATCTTCTCCTTTGTCCAGTTGGTGAGAGGGGCATCTGAGTGTCATACAATAGAATCTTGTAGGACAGTTTGCTTGCCTTATGGGCTTTGTTCTTGGGAGATCTTTGAATACAGGTTTTTGGTGCTGTTAAGTGTTGCTTTTGGTGTGTGCTTTAGTGATTGGTGAAGATAGGTGCAGCTGTCTGATTGCTTAGGAGGTCGTGCTTCAGTAAAATAAGGTCTATCTGTGTGTGGTTAGTAGTATGTATTAAAGGATGCAGTGTGTGCGCTCTTGACAAACTTGTCTGTAATAGAGATTTTTGCCACTAAGGAAGTTATGGATGTACACCTCTCGCATACTGTGTTAGTTTCATTAAGAATTAAAAAGTTGTTTGAGTACATGAGATAATTACTACATTGTCTCAAGATGCCCATATCTACCTAGCTGGCCACAGTTACATTAGGTAATTGCAAATCCATGTTGTCAGGATGTGTATTAGGGTTGAGGTGTTACAGTTCAGGGACTTGGTTTTACAGCTGAGTGGTCACTTGAGTGGTGTCTAGGGTTAAAGCTAGATGTTAGATAATGCTATGATCTGATATTAGTGCTGTTTGACACTCTGTCTAGCTACCCTAAGCTTAGTTACACATAAATTATTTCTGTGTTAAAGTCCTAAGTACTAGTTTTACAGATTTGCTACCATACAGGATACTGCTAATCACCACTGCTCGATGAACAGCTCCACACAAGTAACCCTAATTAATAGCAGACAGAAAAAAGCTGAAATCTAATTCCGGTGCTTTCTGGCCAATAACAACTACACTTTGACCTCCCTGAAGTGCTTCAGATAAACACCTTCTGCCACAAAATGTATTTTCCTGGAATTTTTTAATATAAAAGCACAGCAAAAGTAACTCTTAAGTGCATATTAACACCAAACAACTAAGTCCCTAAATCTGTAGTCCCTATAATTTGTAGATAGTCATTCAAATACATTGCATCGTCCTGGTTTCCAAAAGGCTCCCCCTCCCCCTTCTTTTTTCAGCCTCTCTGACATTGTTATTGGAATATCTGCTTGCCTGAAGTTTGCTGAGTGTGCTTATTTTGCTTTTTATAAAGGGATCCTGAATTAGGGCTGAAACCTTTAACAAATTTGGAGAAGGAAGACTGAAAAATCTGAATCATATCTTGAATCATTTTCCCTCTCTCATCACATTTTTTCAGGATCTCAGCAGCAGATGGTCCAAATCCAACCTCCTTACCAAGGTGAGAATTCAAAATTTCAACTTTTACATCTCCAGTCAAACAATGAGAACACAACTGTGGAAATCTTCTCACACCAGTGTCAGCTACCGATTCTGGTACAGGGCTAAACACTTCAACTATATTTGCAATCAGTCTATTTCACACTTATTTAATAAACAAAAAAACTCATCTCTGTAAGAACTTCTGGCAGTTTTGCATTGGTCTTGATCTATTCACTACTTGTCTAGCATGTCTTGTTTGTTACGCATGTCATACTAAGAAGCATTGATGCACATCTTAGCATCTTTGCACTACTTCCTGCATTAATTTTTGTTCCATATAAGAAAGAGTCCTTCATTCAAAAATAAAAAAATAAAAACAAAAAATACAGAAACAACATCCTTATTTATTTTGGTATAAACACCTAGCATCCAGGAACCTTGTGTATATCCAAAATATGAGTTATAGGATGAATAATTACACAAATAAAATCAGAGATGCAAGGAGAAGAGATGACCCCAGTGTGAGAATAGCCAGCAGTCTGTTCTTCTTTGTTTGTTTCAAAATCACAGCAATCACTTAAGCTCCAGGCTTCAGTAAGTGTTAACAGCTGTCCAAAACATAGGTTTAAAACATAAAAATAAAAATAAAGTAGATTCAGTCACTGTAAATACTCACTTTTATTCAGTCATGATAAGCACTTTCATCCATTAATTGGACTTCATCAGATAACAAAATAAGAAAATATTCCAATAATCAATATAAAGTTTTGCATAAACTTGATCAAATTTAAAGTTATATAACAATACCATACCCCCTACGCACACAAAACCAAACTGTTATAAAAAAAACTGCAACACAATAATCAACAGTAATTTCAATGCATTAAAGTGCAGGCATTCCCTATGCTCGATAATTAGTTACTTGCATAAACCACTTGACAGTTTGAAATTATGTACTGCGAAATATTGTGTGTATATGTATGTGTATATATATATATATATATATATATATATATATATATATATATATATATATATATATATGGCTTCACTTTATAATTTCGAAAAACTGAAATCCCGAATTTCAGTTTTTCAAACTTATAAAGTCAAACGATGAAACTTGCGAAAGTGCTTAATCACGAATCTGAACATCTTGAATTCTCGGTTTTGGCTTTACAGTGCATTGCGTGCGGTGTTGTGACTGGATGGTGTTTCGTGTTGTGCATGGATTTAGGTGTGATTTAAGGTAAGTAAGTGTTTTGTTAGGGTTTTGTGTGGGAGTTTGAGTGTGTGGGAATGTGTTTGTTAGTTGTACATGTGGGTTACGGTAGGCAGGTGAAAGTATGGGTGTGTAAGTGTTGGATATGTTGGTGTTTGTATATGTGTGATGTTTGTGTGTGTGCAAGGGGCTGTAGAATGTGTGGGTGTGAGTTTCCTTTCTGTGTGCATTTGTGCGATCTCGGAGTTGGTATATACAAGTAGGGGGGGTGGGGATGCAGCCCCCAAACATGGAGGGTGCTGGGGAGCTTGCCCCCCTGCTTATATGTAGTGTAGGTTTATTTGTTTGTGTTTTTGTGTTTGTGTGTGTTTTGTTTGTTGTGCTTTGGGTTATATGATGTATGTGTTGTGTGGTATATGGTGTGTTTCTGTTCATGATTTTGTGTTTCATGATTGTGTATTTTCGAGATTTAGGCCATTCGACTTTATGGTTTTAAAAAACTGAAATTCGGGATTTCAGTTTTTCGAAATTATAAAGTGAATATATATATATATATGGTTCTACCTGACATAATCGAAACCACACACACAACACAAGCACACCAAAATCCTTACAAGCCCACACTAACCTTACCTTCTAACCTCTAAGGTCCACTACACGCCTGCCGGCTCTCCTACCTTCCCCCTAACCACTCACTTAACTCCTAACCCACCCCTTCACCCTCCTTAACCCTCCCTAACTACCCCCCCCCTAACTCCTCGCCTCCCTACCCACTCCTAACCTAACCCACTTAACCCACCCCTATGGCTCCTAACCTAAAACCCCCCACCCTATAACCCTAACTCACTTAACCCTCCTAACTATCACTCCCCACCCCCACCCCCACGCCTTTACCCAATCTCCCACACCCCCATACGTCCCATCCGACACTACACACACTTTCGCTGCAGCGTCCTCATTGTCCGTGTCATGTCGGTTACCTACTTGGTGCAGTTCTGCTTCGCGATTGTCGCAGTTCCCGTCTTCGCGTTCTCTTTCTTCGCTTTCTTCTCAGGCGATGTTCTGATGTCGGTCGGTCTTCTCAGCTCTTCTTCGTCGGGTTCATCTCTATATATATATATATATATATATATATATATATATATATATATATATATTTATGGGACATTAATTAAGCTGAGTTTCTTTAAAGTCAACAAGTCAACATCTGTTTTATCAACACACTTTGGTCAATGAAATAGATGGGCAATTGTTCAATATAACTACATTACTGGAGTTGGAGAATATGCACATTCTCTGCATTGTGCAATTTCTGAGACAGAATATATATCTAGCATGAGACGTGGGGAGTGCAGCAGGCCCCCCTTAAAAACATTGTTTTATTGTTGCATACTCTGAGGTTATGTCTTGTAGCATCCACAGCTGTGAGAACTTCTTTTTCATGCATTTTTCTGTCAACTTTAGTGACATAGTCATTTGGGTGTTTACACTATTTTAAGTGCACCTTTATTTTATATATATATATATATATATATATATATATATATATATATATATATATATATACATACACACACACACACAAGATAAAGCTAAATAGAGATATCAAATACTGTAAGACATTAATAGATACAAACACACACACACACACACACACACACACACACACACATATATATATATATATATATATATATATATATATATATATATATATATATTTATATATATATATATCTTCTTCTTCTTCTTTCGGCTGCTCCCGTTAGGGGTCACCACAGCAGATGAACTGTTTCTATTTCTTCCTGTCCTCTGCATCTTGCTCTGTCACATCAACCACCTGCATGTCCTCTGTCACCACATCCATAAACCTTATCTTAGGCCTTCCTCTTTTCCTGTTACCTGGCAGCTTCATCCTTAGCTTCTTTTTCCCAATATACTAAGCATCCCTCCTCAGCACATGTCCAAACCAGCGTAATCTTGCCTCTCTGGCTTTGTGTCTAAACCTTCCAACCTGGGATGACCCTCTAATATACTTATTCCTAATCCTGTCCATCCTCGTCACACCCAGTGCAAATCTTAACATCTGCAACTCTGCCACGTCAAGCTTTGACTCCTGCCTTTTTGTCAATGCCACTGTCTCCAACCCATATAACATAGCTGGTCTCACTACCCTCTTGCAGACCTTCCCTTTCACTCTTACTGGTACTCGTCTGTCACAAATCACTCCTGACACATTTCTCCACCCACTCCATCCTGCCTATACTCTCTTCTTCACCTCTCTTCTACACTCACCATTATTCTGAACTGTTGATCCCAAGTATTTAAACTCATCCCCCTTCGCCACCTCTACTCCCTGCATCCTCGCCATTCCTCTGTCCTCCTTCTTATTCACACACATATATTCTGTCTTAGTCCTGCTGACCTTCATTCCTCTTCTCTCTAGAGCATATCTCCACCTCTCCAGGGTCTCCTCCACCTGTTCCCTACTCTCACTACAGATCACAATGTCATTTGCAAACATCATAGTCCACGGGGACTCCTGTCTATATAAATATATATATATATATATATATATATATATATATATATATATATACACACACACACACACACAAATACACACACATATAAATATGTGTGGTGTGTGTGTGTGTGTGTGTGTGTGTGTGTGTGTGTGTGTGTGTGTGTGTGTGTGTGTGTGTGTGTGTGTGTGTGTATTATAGCATTTAGCATTGTCTGCAATAAGAGCAGTTTTTAGAATCAGCTTTTTTCAGTTTTAGAATGGTGAATTGTTTACAAGGAAAACTAAAAATGGGGAGTAACATGGACTTTCCAAGATGGCTGCATACTGATTAACAGCTAAACTTCAGCTCTCCCAGTGTGAAAAAAGAAACGGAAAGAAAACAGCCAGATACTTTGTGACATTTAGTAGATTCACTTACTGGCTGTGTGGATGCCAACAAAGAAGAAACTAAGAGAGTCTGAAAGAAAATCATCAAGTATAGTTGAAGAGAAAACACTGAGTGGAAAGAATCCTGCAACTCTTCAGCAAAAAGCTGTTGAAGCTCCCACTTTGGTGAAAGACATAGTTTCCAGTAATCTAGAGTAAATAAGTCAAATGTACACAGAGCTCATTAAAATAAATGAAACACTGAAGGAGTATATTAACCCAAATAACAAAAGGCTTGAAAATGGAAGAAGGTTTAAGCAGATATTCAGATTAGCTGATAAAAATGCACAAATCAGTGATCAACATGAAGAAAAGGCTGGTTGAGAATGAAACTGTTCAAGAAGAGATGTTTCAAAAAATGGTAGAATGAGAGGACAAAGCATGTAGGGAAAATCTGAGGATATTCTGGTGTACCAGAGAAACTAGAAAGAACAAATTGTATTAATTTTATGAAGGCACAGATAAGCAACTGGACTGGTACAGCACAGCAGGAACATTTATGCTCTAAATCTGACCATGAGAAATAGCCAGGACCTGTATTAGTAAAGATGCAAACCTACCAGCAGAAAGAGTTCATCTTCACAAAACTGTAGCAAAAATGGCAAAGTATTAAATGTTGGAGATTGCAGAGTGTTTGTAGAAAATTGATTATTCACTGTAGACCAAGCAGAAGAGAAATTTTTCCAGCAATCATGAAAAGTCGAGAGGCAGGTATGAGATTCAAGCTGCTGTCTCCAGAATATTTTTTTCCTGGAGGATCAATGTCATTTTTTGAGGCAGAACAGGCTAAGAAGGCAATATAAAAGTCTGAAAAGAAAAAGTGAGACATCAAGTAAAAGAGGACTGTGCTTCTCATCCTTCTGATAGTAAAGCACGCTGAGCGACTGTACCAGTGAAACCTTTTCCGCATTTCTAAAGGAAAATGCTTAAGAAACACAGAAAAGCATAAGAGTTAACTACAAGATTCAGGTGTACCTTGGAACTCAACCAGAATCTAGAGATGGGGGATGGAGATGAACAGGAAGACCAGGAATACAAAAATTAGTGAATAACTATGACATTGCAAAGCATCAATTGCATTTGTGAAATGTGGTAACTTGATTAAAGTATAGCTATCATTCTAAGCCTTTTGGATTAAGCACTTGGGCTTCAGACCAGTTGTTTTACATTTGGAAGGTTTGTGGCAAGCACTGTGGTGGCAGGACAGGTAGCTTTCATCCTTCTAAGTTGGGAACTGCTGATTGAGAGCCCAGTGTCCAAATGTATTAGTTCTGGTTTAGGCACTTGGGCTTCAGGCCAGTTATTTTACATTAAGAAGGTTCGTGGTCTGCACTCTTGTGGGAGAAGAGGCTGGACTCTGCCCTTCTGAGCTGGGAATTTCTGGTTAAAGGTTTATAGTGCCTGAATATTTGAACTGTATCTTACTGAAATTGGTGCACCTTGTTTGCTCTAGCATAGACTAGATCCAGGCCTGCTGAATCTAGCTTTGTTTATATGCTTGTTGTTTGCTTGTTATTTCCCTGGAAGCTAATTCCACCTAATACGTGGCTTCTCAGCGCTTCTGTGGATCACTAGTGATATCTGCATTGCTTACTGTACTTATTTCCTTGTTTCACTTGAAAGAAAGTTACTGTCTGTCGTTTTTGCATTTAGTTACTTGTAACACATTGCACTCAAGTTACCTGGCACTTGCTCACTAAAGCAATTATATGTTAGCACTAAAAATTAAAAGCACTACACCCTCACTCCCCACTGGCCCTTGTTTTCAATTATTAAGGAATTCCCAATATTATTCTAGCATGTCCAAAGGTCAGTTGTCAATCTCCTCTCCGGTCCAGCTGGTGAATCTGGGAATCTTGAGGCAATGTTATAACTGCCTCATGTACACAGACAACCCTCTCCTCCTCCCACATAACACAAATACTTGCGAGAGATGTAGCTATTTAGCCAAACTGGAGGCTGAGCTCTCTCAACTCAGGACTGGCAAGACCAGACAGGAGGAGAAGGCAACTACACACACCACAAAACCAGCCTCATATAATGCTACCACACCACTGAATCAAACACATAAACACACAAAGACATACTCGGAGGCTCTGAGTAAAAATTTACCTAAACAGCAGAGGCCTCCAAAGCAGACACCCAAACAACTGCTACCTCAAGACACCCCACAAGCAACACATAAACCACAAAAGCAGTGTGCAAAGCAGTCACAGCCCTTAAAGCCAAATACAACACCAAACATACTTGTCATAGGTGACTCCATAGTCAGACACACTGACGTCCCACTCACCAGGCTGAACAAGGAGAGGGTCACAGTAAGCTGCCTATCGGGCGCTAGAATCCGCCACATAACACAAGCACTCGGGTCACTCCACGGCAAGTACAAATATGACACAGTCATTGTCCATGCTGGTGTGAACGACCTGAGACATACCTCCCTGGACTACATGAAAAGAGACATAGAGGAGCTCTCTGATTATGTAGCCCAGGCAGGTATGACCCTAACCCTGAGCAGTATCCTTCCTTCACCAAGAATGATGCCACAATATAGAGACAAGATGATCAGCTTTAACAATTGGCTTAATGTCTGGTGTCATTCAAAGGGGATCCAGTGTCTGTCTGCCTGGGATGACATGCTTGACAAGCCACGCTGCTTAAGGGATGGCTTGCACCTGTCACCCTGGGATTCGGATATTGGCTAAGGCTCTTGCCACTCCTATAGTGCCTTTTTAGGCAAGGCTCAAATTCTAAACCTACCACCCTAGAAAACAAAATGGGAAGAAACTGAGGGTAATGCTGCTCAATGCCAGAAGTCTAAATCTCAAAATGCACGCACTCGAGGCCCTTCTCAGTATGGAGAACATCGATGTCTGTGCTGTAACTGAAACCTGGTTCAAGGCTCCTGAGAGCACCCGGCACTATTAGGTTTTACCTCATATCATGCATTCTGGCCCCAAAACCCAGACCACACCACAAAAGGAGGGGGTGTATCCATATTCATAAAGGATACCCACACCTCCAGGTTGGTGGCAACGCATCAAGCTCGAAACCATCCAGGTGCAACTAACCATAGGCAAAACTGCTCTACAAATTGTAGCATGCTACAGGCCACCCTCTCAAACTCAGGAACACCACACAGCCTTCCTGAAGACACTGGAGGGTATAAATGTATCTCCAAACACCATCATATTGGGTGACTTCAACTACCCGAATATAGACTGGGAACATTACTCAAGCCCTAACTTTCTAGCCCAATGGTTCCTGGAGTTCATAAATTCAAATGCCATGGAACAGCTAGTCACTGTTCCCACGAGAGGAGAAAATATACTAGATCTCATTATCACAAACATGGGGACAAAATGCTCCACACCGAAGTATATCCCTCATTGGTGAGATCTGATCATAAACTAATCTCACTGGAAATCCACATCCGCCCCCACCCCAAACAAAAGACCACAGTGAAGAACTTCTCTAAAGCAAACTTCACACTACTCAAGACTGGTGTGGTATCCTTCAAGGCTCCTGAGACAGTGGAAACCACAACCCAAGCTGCGGAAGCCCTTACAAATGCCTTCTATGAACACCTCCAGGACTGCACGGATCAGGCAATCCCAAATAAAACCAAGACTCTTTCCACAAAGGGCAAACGTCCAGTCTGGTGGACCCCAGCCATTAACAAACTTTACAATAAGAGGAGAAAGCTATTACATGATAGAACAAAATCCATAAAAGGGAAGTCACCCCTGATCATTATTAGTAAAAAAATATGAGCACTCATAAAATCAACTAAGGCCAATTTTGAGAGAAAAATTGCCATGGATTCAAAGGACAATCATAAGGCCTTTTTCAGCTATGTTAGGAACCTAGGTGGAACTCCCAGATATGCTCAGAATTAGTCCAAAATGATACAAAAATCACTGAACCCACAGATATTGCCAACATACTGGCAGACAGGTTCAGTGCAAACTTCACCCCCCTCTCCCCCCCTAAAGGAGAGACAACTATCCCAGCGGAGTGTAGCCTCCCAGACATCTCAAATGCGCAGGTGAAAGCTGCTCTCTCTAAAGCTAAAAGCACAGCATCAATGGGACCGGATGGTGTCCCTGGCTGTGTGCTACACGAGCTAAATGAGGAATTAAACCCGCACATAAGGCAGCTGTTTAATCTCAGCCTTACCACAGGATATGTGCCCAAGGAGTGGCGTACGGCAACTGTGGTCCCACTCCACAAAGGTGGTGCCTCTACAGACCCTGGTAATTACCGCCCCATAAGCTTAACAAGTCTAGTCTGCAAAGCTATGGAGAGGATCATAATGGAGCTCATAAACAAAGATATAGGGGACTTGCAGACATTGGACCCGACCCAGTTTGGCTTCGTCAAGGGAAGATCATACCTTTTGAACTTGGTCGACTTCTTCGAAACAGTCACCAAGGCCATTGATGAGGGAAAGGCAGTCCATACAGCCTACCTTGACCTTGCAAAGTCTTTCGACACAATACCCCACTCGGGTATTGTAAAAATACTTACCAGCTTAAATGTAAACCATATGTCACAAGATGGGTTGCAAACTGGCTTAAGGACAGAACCCACAGGGTTAGAGTTGCTGGTGCTATGTCAGACTCCAAGCCGGTCACAAGTGGTGTCCCACAGGGCTCAGTCCTTGGCCCCCTATTGTTCGGCATCTACTTCTCAGAAGTACAGGCCAACATGGGAGGTCTTTGGCTGACAAAGTTTGCAGACGACTGCAAACTGGGTGCCATAGTGGAAAGTGCATCGGACATGGATATCCTTCAGAAGGGACTCACGGAAACAGATAGCTGGTGCCAGAGCCATGACCTGAAGTTAAATGCCAAAAAATGTATAGTCATACCCTTCGGGAAAAACAAGGTAACCCCAAGCTACCATATAGGTGGCAATCCACTAAGCACAGAAGAGGTTATCAGGGACCTGGGGACCCAGGTTGACAGTGGCCTTTCTTTTGACACTCACATTGCTAAAGTGGTTAGAAAGACCTTCTACATTGCCCACCTGATCATGAAGGGATTCACATCCAGATCTAGTGAGGTCATTGTTCCCCTGTACTCTTCACTTATCAGACCAATGATCGAGTACAATGCCCCATTCAGGATGTATCTCGTCCGACATCTGCAGCAATTGGAGAGACCCCAAAAGTTTCTCACCAAAAGGATAAAGGGACTCCAAAATCTGTCATATGCTGCCAGATTGAAGAAACTCCAGCTCTATTCAGTCGCATACCATCTGCTCAGAGGTGACATGTGCCTGACATACAAGGCCATGTCCAACCCGGAATTAATGGACATGCTCCACCTCAAAAAATCCAAATCCACCAAAACCACTAGAGCAAGCGACTTAAACCTTAGCACGGATATAAATAGGACGTGCTGGAGGGATAGATTTATCACTCAGAGACTCCCTATGCTGTGGAATAGAGTCCCGGTCCATGTGAGGCAGAGCACCTCGCTGGCTCTGTTCAAGAGAAATCTTGACCTGTGGATGGGAGATCGTAGGTTTACCCCGGGAATCATCTCTGTGTCACTGCTGGACAGAGGCACAACAAACTAATGGGTACAGTATTTTTTCATATAAGGGGTGGCGTAAGCCACAAAAATTCGGGCTAGGCTTATAAATGCCTTGGGGCAGATAGCCTAGTATAAACCTATGAACCTATGAACCTATGAACCTATGAACCTATGGCTGTATAAAAAGTGGAAAGGGTGGACTTTTGTTGACTTGTGGGGAACTGAAAGGCATTTGCCTCGGTTCATGTCGTTAATGTTTAGAATGACACTGAAGGGAGGGGACGAGGAAGTATAAAGGAAACTGCAAGTAAAACAATTTCTGTGCTTCATGGTATTTCTGTGAAACAATTCATAATATAAATTGCATATTTTAGAGTAAAGCATTTTTAGTTGTTCTTGTCTGTGATAATGACAGTAAAGTAAGACAGATGCCTTTTTTTCTTTTTTTAGTATTAAGAAATATAGGCATTGCAAAGCAAAAAGACAAAAAAGGCTAGGCAAAAGTATGTTTAATTAGCTGAAATCTTGGTTTGTTGAGATGGGGGATGGGGTGCAAAAGTATAAAGATCAAGGTATATATAGAGCTGATATGTTTTCCCTTACTTTTACATAGGTGGATGTCTAGATTAAGACCAGAATATCAGGGAAAAAGGAAAAGAGGAGTACTTATATTAACTGCTGGAGGAGCTCCAATAGTGATAGAAGAGGGAAAAAAACAATAATGGCAAATTTTTGGTAGTAAAGGGCTACTGGCAAGGGAATATTACTTAGAGGTGGTAACTAAAATTTGACTTGCAACAATGCAGATGTATCTGGGGGGCATAGAAGGGAAATACAACAAAATAGAGTAAATTTCTGAAGAAATTTATGAAAATATTTTGTTTATAAGACATGACTTCGGTAGTAGGAACTCAGAGAGAATTTACATATTATTCCCCAAGGTACATTAACTGGGCTAGACTAGACATAATTTATATTTCACAGAAATATGTGCAGATAATTAAAAACTATAACAAACATCCAATAACTTTCTCAGGTCATGTGTCAATAATTAGTAAGATAAAAATGCAGCGTAACTACCTGTTAAAAAGAGAAGAACATAAGGAATGGGTAGTGGGAATTATTTAGGAAGACAGAAAGTACTCCAGAAGTTATAGCTAGTGAGTGGGTTAAAAGTGAAAGCAGACTTTAAAAATAGGATAAAAATAAAATAAAAAGAGATATGGTTAAGAAGTAATGATAATCATTTAGAGAGGCTGACAAAGGTTAAAGTATTACAGAATAAGGGGAATCTCACAGAACAAGAAGGGGCACAACTGCAAAGATCTAAAGAGAAAATAATGTACTACCTGGATAATATGCATGAGTGTAAAAGATTGCTGTTAAGCAACTGTTTTTGATAACAACTCCACAACACAAAAACTTTTGGCACAATGACTTAGGCAACAGGAAGTAGACAGGGTTGTGGCCAAACTTAGTGACCTTATAACAAGAAAAATAACCAGAGATCATGTAGAGGTATTAGAGAAATTTCAAAAATTTTAAGAAAAACTGCATAAAGCAAAGAATTGGGGAAATCAAGAAAAAGCACAAATGGAAACATTTATGTGAGACTTAAATGTGCCAAGGGTAGAGATCAATGAGAATTAACAATTAACAGTTAAGATAGGAGGAGATGAGATAAAATGGCGATGTATAACCAATTTGTAGTAAAGACAACAGGAATACATAGAATTACAGTAGAAGTTTAGAAGCTAAGAGGGAAGGAAATGATAACGATCTGGAAGGTTTTGTTTTACAGTATTTTAAAAGGAAGAGAAGCATCAACATCCCAGAAAAAAACTGTGGTGATTCTAATACCTAAATATGGTAAAGACTCTTCAGATCCAGCTTTATATAGGCTCGTTTCAATTGTAAACCATGATTATGAAGTGTTTATGTCCATAATGGATAAAACAATGGCAAAGGCATTGCCAAGATTATTAGGTATGATTGATGTGGTTTTGTGGGGGGATCGCAAACATTCTACAACATTAATAGAAAAATGTTGATCCAGAGTGAAGTAAAATGAAAGAAAATACATCTGTTGTTGGTGGGTTTTGATACAGAGAAATCATATGACAGAGAAAGCTGGGATTTTATAAGTAGGACAATGGAAGCATTTACATTTCCTGATGCAATAATAAAGGGAATATATGAGGAATCAAAGGTAAAAATCAAAGTGGGAGGGTTCTTCTCTGATAAGTTGTATCTGAACAGATGAGACATATGGGGTGTCCTCTTTCCCCTTTGTTATTTGCATTATATTTAGAACAATTGGCAAAGAAAATAATGGACTCAGTAATTCAAAGATATAATTGCATGGTATTCAACGACAGAGAAGAGGGCAAGACTTACGTGGATTAAGCTGGTCATTCCAATAGAACAAAGCACTTTAAGATTACTTGATATGAGGATATTTTACAGCTAGACAATCAAGGCTCTTATATGTAGCACAATCAGAAAACTAGGGAGTGTAATTCAAGAAATAAGGAAAGAGTGGGTTTTGGAAGCAGATCCTTAAGGAGAATAAAAACAGTCAAACATAATATTATATTCATAAAGTAGCAGAAAATATACTAAGAACTAAGCCAATACAGGAATAAAGAAAGGAGATTCTGCTGATGGGGATGACTGCAATTACGAGTTCAGAGAACAGGAAGAGGGGTCTGGAATTTGCTGGAGGAAGCTGGCAAAAGAAACAAGGACTTGGAAACAAATAATTAGCCAGGGAAAGGTAATAGAATGGGAAGAGGCCAGGAAGACACAGACTGCATGCTAGATATTGCATTCCCTATCAGGGATTGATATCAGAATGAAGGCAAAAGAAAAGGGTAGGGGAATCCTAAATGAAACACCTGCACCAGTTGAGTTTTTAGTTTAATCTAGAGCAGAAGCTGTTTTTAAAAGGGATAATTAGTAGGTCATATAAAATATTGCACAATAACTATAAGAATAAATCAGAGAAGGTCAAAAAAGATTGGAAAGAGAGATTGGATAAGCAAATCACAAAGAAACAATTATAGGATATGTGTCTGGCTCCCAAATATGCACAAAATCTAGATGATTTAGGATTTTTGCCTGGAAGTGCTTGCATAGGTACTTTTATACCTCAAGCAGATTCCAAATAATTTTTCCTCAGGTAGACAGCAAATCTTGGAGGTATAATGGGGAAGAAACAGGCACCTGGAAACATATATTCTCAAGAGCGTAATGAGGTGGCAGACTTTAAAAATTCCCTACAAAATACTGTGTCAGGAATACTAAGCGAGCAAATGGGTGTAACTAAGGAAATTATTTTTAAGCTGGGATACAGGATCTGAATTGCCTAGACATAGTAAGGCCTTGATAAGTTTAGTTCTGGTGTCTGCCAAAAATGCAATTACTAGAAAATGGAAATCACCATCTAAATCAACCATATTTGAAGTAGTGAATATTGTAACAGAGATAAAAGAGTAGGTAGAAGGATCTTTAGAAAATTGTAGGAGTAAATTACGTACTCAAAAATGGAAATCATGACAACAATACAAGCAAATAAGAAGTTATGTACCTACCATAACGTTCCATGTTAGTTGTCTTCTCTCGCCTTCTTTCTTGCTTGATGGGTTCGGAGCCGATCCCTCGGCTCCGACCCGGCACTTGCTAAGCTCGAGAGTCACTTTTACCAGCTCGAGGCAGCCCCATATCCCATGATGCAAGGCGGTAAGTACCCAGATCTCGTTTGATGACAAAGGGCAATAGCACCAAGCATAAAAAAACTTCCCAAAGGAAGAAAGAAAACTTACAGATGGAAGAAGGACCAGGTCTGAATGGTCTTCAGCATAATAATTTCTTATAACAAGGTCTGTCCAGGCCAGGGGGAAGGAGGGAGGGTCGCAAGAAAGAAGGCGAGAGAAGACAACTAACATGGAACGTTATGGTAGGTACATAACTTCTTAATGTTAAGTTGTCAATCTCGCCTTCATTCTTGCTTGATGGGACCGCGTCCCTAGCACCTCTATCCTGGGTGGCTCAATGGAACAAACTCTTGAGGACTGTAGAGCCAAAGCTGGCTCTGTCCCTGGAGGCCAAGTCCAATTTGTAATGGGAAACAAAAGTGTGAGGAGTGGCCCAAGTGGCCGCTGCACAAATAGTGTCTAAAGGAAGTCTAGCTTGAAAGGCTGTAGAAGTAGCTAAGCTCCTAGTTGAATGTGCTTTAGGTTTTGAGCACAGCTGTTTTCCCCTGAGCAGATAAATTTCAGAGATGACCGAAGAAAGCCATCTGGACAAGGTCACTTTAGAAACAGGAAGGCCTTTTTTTATTATCCGCATAGGAAACAAAAAGTTGATCAGATTTTCTAAATTTTTGTTCTGTCCAAATAATATCTAAGTTGACGGTGGACATCAAGATAATGTAGCTTTTGTTCAGCTCTGTCTGAATAGTTTGGGAAAAATACAGGAGATCAATGGATTGATTCAAATTGTTCTTTGAAGCGACCTTAGGCAAAAAGGTTGGATTAGTTCTCAAAGATACTCTGTCTTTGTGAAAAACCAAATAGGGGGGTCGAACCGATAGAGCATGAAGTTCAGACACCCTCCTGGCCGATGTAATAGCCACTAGGAATAAAGTTTTCCAAGAAAGAAATTTCAGGGAACAAGAAGCAGCTGGCTCGAAGGGGGGAAGAATCAAGGATGTCAGCACTAAATTTAGATCCCACTGAGGAGGAGGATTCCTGATTGGAGGCTTTAGTAGGAAAATTCCTTTCAAGAAGGCCCTGCAGAGCCTATGGGACATAATATTATGATCTGCTATCCCGACATGAAAATTGGAAATAGCAGCCAATTGAACTCTGACTGTGGAAGAAGAGGAGCCTGCATGAAAAATCTCTGCTAAGAAGTCCAGGACTGCCTGAACAGGGGCAGTGAAAGGATCAATATTCTTGGCCTTAGCCCAATAAGAGGAACGTTTCCATTTGCTTGTATCAATCCTCCTGGTAGATGATTTTAACGTAGTTACTGTGATGTCTCTAACTGGGTTAGAGATCAAAGGAAGCCTGGCTAAGGAAGGAAGTGGAGCAACCATGCTGTGAGGTTGAGAGAAGGGATAGACCGGTGCAGCTGACCCGATTGGTGAATCAGAAGATCTGGCACTGGGTCCAGATGCCACGGCTGCACCAAAAGGTGATGATGGAGGAACGGGAACCAAACTTGTCGAGGCCAGTAAGGGGCAATGAGAATCAATTTGGCTCTCAAAACGGTAGCTTTCTGGATAACCTGAGGCATCAGAGGAAATGGAGGGAAGGCATAAAGAAGTCCCTGGGGCCAATCCTGGGTCAGAGCGTCTCTGGGGATGCCCTGGTAGAGGAAGAGGCAGAAGAAGTCTGGACATTTGCTGTTTTGGGGAGTAGCAAAAGATCGCAACATGGACGACCCCATTCCAGAAAAATCTCTTCCGCTATAGATTGCTTGAGAGACCACTCGTGAGGCATGAGAATAGCTCTGCTCAATCTGTCCGCTACAATGTTGGTTTTCCCAGGGATATGCGTTGCTACCAGAAACCGATGAGAGGAGATTGCCCATTGCCATAGTCTGAGCTTCTCGACACAAGGGGTAGGACTTGGTTCCGCCCTGTTTGTTGATATACCAAACTACAGACATGTTGTCTGTGTGGACTGCAATTGTCCCCACGGGAAGAAAGTCGTTGAGGGCTTGCAACGTTAAAAGCACTGCTCTCATCTCCAGGACATTTATGTGCAGATGGTACTTGAACGGCTGCCACGTCCCATGAACCATCCTGCCCTGATAATGACCCCCCCCACCCGATCAGGGAGGCATCCGTGGTGACAGTGGCTATCGGAGATGGGGGTACAAAGTACCTGCCTTGGTGAACCTGAGGAGATGTGATCCACCAAGCAAGATGATCTTTGCAAGTCTGTGTCACCAGAATCTGGTGGCGCATAGGAAGTTGTTGGTATGACCACTGTGTGAACAGCATCCACTGAAGAAGGCGCATGTAGAATCGAGCCAGGGCAAGAAGAGTAATGCCCGCAGCCATGAGGCCTAATACCTTTAGAACCATTCTGGCCTGTACTTTCTTGTTGGCCAGAATGATCCTGACATGACTCTGAATGTCTGAAACTCTTTGACCTGTAAGGGTAGCTGACATCCGAACAGTGTTTAAGTTTGCGCCTAAGAAGGTAATAGACTGGCAGGGCGATAAGGATGACTTTTGAAGTTGATCGAGATGCCCAAATGAGAACAAAGATTTATTGTGTAATCCCTGGCTTGTATAAGCTGATGCCTGGTGGTGGCTGACAGGAGCCAGTCATCGAGATCTGAAACACCTGGAATCCTTGGCGTCTCAGGTGAGCCGTGACCACTGCCATGCATTTGGTGAACACTCTGGGGCTGTAGTGAGACCAAAGGGCAGGGCTCTGAACTGGAAATGACTGGACCCCAGCCGGCGGAGAAATCTCCTGGAGCATCTGTGAATTTTGATGTGATAGTACGCATCCTGGAGATCTATTGAGCACATCCAGTTGTCCTTCTGTAAGAAGGGCAGAATTGACTGAAGACTGACCATTCGAATCTTGTCTTCCTCACAGACTTGTTGAGTCTGCTGAGATCCAATATTGGTCTCCAGTCTCCCGTCTTTTGGGGACCAAAAAGAACCTTGAGTAGATTCCGGCTCTGAATGGTCTGTTGTAACTGGCTGAATGGCTCTTTTGCAGTAGTTTTGAGACTTCTAACTCTGCAATTTCCCTTAGACCGGGTGGTACATCTGGAAGGGAATTTGAGGGAAAAGGACTTTCCTCGAAAGGAATTATGTAACCCTTGGATATGATCGACTGTACCCATCTGTCTTGAGTGAGGGAATGCCAGGCTTCTGGGTACAGTGATAATCTTCCCTCAACTGCCTCCAAGGAGGGACAGCCGGGCAACATCTCAGGGATGCTGAAAGGGCTTGTCAGAGAGAGGCTCTCTGTTTCCCTGGTTTTGGACCCCTCTGCCTCTAGAGCGCGTCTGTTGTTGTTACCCCTCTGCCTCTAGGGGTAAACTGACCACGTGAATCGTGACTCCTTGGGATTTGCGGAACCACATTTTCCACCTTTCTGTCCTTTGGGGTAAGGTCTAGAAGGGGTGGAAAACGGACTCCTACAGCAGAAAGAGTCTTGCCGTCCTGCTCGCACCTGGTCAAAGTTTCCTTCACCTGAGGGCCAAACAAAGCTGACCCATCAAAGGGAGAATTTGTGAAGGACGCCTTGAAGGGATCTGCAAAGTCACATAGCCGCATCCAGGCTTGGCGTCTAAGAGCCACACCTGTACCTGCGGCTCTACTCGCTCCATCAGCAGCATATGATATTAACCGCATGGAGGAGTTCGCAATGGAATTAAGGGTTCCTAGCTGCGAAGCAATTTTTTCTTGAGCTCCTGCAGCTGTAGGATCCTGTACTACTTCACCCAGCTCCTTAAGGATATCCCTCTGGAGTCTGGTGAAGTGACATAGGTAATTCAGCGAACGCATAGCAAAGGTCGCTGAGGAAAACATCCACTTACCGTACCTATCCATGGTCCTAGAGTCCTTATTAGGAGGATGGACGGGTACGGAAGGATCTGCAAGTTCCTTCTTGGTGGCAGCAGCCACCACCATGGCATCAGCGGGGACACCCTTAGTGAGGAATTGCTTGTCACACGGGGCAGTGATAAATTTTGAAGGCCTCCTAGGGACTGGCTCTACAGAGTCAGGAGCTGCCCACACCTTTGAGCAATAACCTGCATAAGGGGGTCGAAAGGCGGAGACACCCAGGAGGTGGAGGGCCGAGATCCAAACGCCTCTAGGTATACTGACTCATCCTCAGAGGGATTGTTGGTGGGCCAGTTTCCCCTCTGTTTAAGGAGTTCTAGGATGTCTGAGAAGGAGACATCCTCAGAGAGGATCTAGGGGATCCCTCTGACTCATCAAAGTCAGTATCTGAAGTGACAGACTCGGGGGAGTCTACATGTTTCCTCTTACAAGTCCTCTTCCTAGGAGGATCTCCCGAAACATCAGGAGAATCCTCGGAAGAGGGGGAAATTCCCAATGGGGAAACCTGAGGCGGAGGATCTCTAGGTCCTGTAGCAAGAGAAGTGGCAGAGATGTCAACAGGCACTATAGAGGGAGGAGCTATGGGAACAGACTGCTGACTGATACCAGTGGCCAGCACACTCTTCATCACCTCGAATGCTCCCCTCCCAGGCAGGTCCGAGAGAACCCGTTCGAAGAACTAGGAACTCCAGGGACCACCGAAGGGAAGTCTCCGAGGCAGATGTCGGAGCCGAGCTCACCAAGGCCGAGGCTCCAAGGGAAGAGCGGGTTCGGACAAGGGTCCGATGCCACTCACCCCTCGGAGGAGACCATGGAAGCCCGACCACGAATCCCTCTAAGGAAGGTCTCCAAGAGGAGATAAGAGTAGAGGCTGAAGGAACAGAAGGGGGTATCTGTCCTCCAGCCGTAGCAGTAACCATTCCCGAAGACTCCAACTCCAAGCTCTGGGGTAGAGTTGAAGGAGGAACTGTAACGGGGTGTGGACCAACAGTCGTCTGTTGAGACGGACTATGTAACATTTGGGCCAGTGCCTGTGACTTAAGCAATCTGCTGACCACTCTCTCTAAGTCAAGGTCTGAAAGTCTGGATGACCTTGAAGATCGGCTCCGATGGCTCCGTTCCGAAAGGAGAGGTGAAGCCGGAGCCGAAAGTATCGGCTCCAAGGAAGGAGACCTCGACCTCTTCCTGGAATGAGCCATCGGAACCGATGAAACTATAGACCCTGTCGGAGCCGACAACTTATCGGAGCCGACAGGAAGCCTCGATGCATCGGCTCCAGCCGGAGCCGATACAGCCACAAAAGTTACGGTGTCGGAGCCGATCGGAGCCGACACCGATGCCTGTGCCACATGGTGGTCGGAACCGATCGGAGCCGACACCAAAGTGGTCGATGCAGAATCGGCACCGATAGCCATCGGTGCCGAAGGCTTAGTTAAGCCAGAATCGGCTCCAGCCGGAGCTGATCTCGACTCAGAACGAGTCGGAGCCGAGGCCGCAGGCTTAGACACAGAAGCCTGGGCCTTGGAAGATTTGGCAGATTTAGATGGAGCCGACTTAGCCGGAGAGCCCTCCGGCAAGAAGGCCCCTAAGTATCAGTTTGTTTCTTCTTTCCTGCAGGACTCTCTGGCTGAAGGAATGACATATAGCACAGGAGTCCTGCAGGTGAAGAGGCCCCAGGCAATACAGGCAAGAAGTGTGACCGTCTGTCAGAGACATCTTCTGACAGCACGAGTCACACTTCTTAAAGCCTGAGACCCTCTCCTTTGACATGGTGTTTCACAACACACACACACACCAGTCAAAGAAATAAATTAAATAAAATACCAAAAAGGTATTACTAAAAAAACACACACACACACCCTAACAGGGGGGGGATGGGATGGGTAAAGTTTGACTAAAAAATTAGTAGAGACAGGGAATTTTCTGTCAGAAAATCTTTAAAATTAACTTAAAACTAAAAATTAAAGGGTTTTTAGCAAAAAGGGGCTAAAATATCAAAGTAGTGAATCACTTACCAGGAGCTGGTAAAAGGAGGACCTCAAAAGCGAAGCGGCAAACAAGATCTGGGTACTTACCGCCTTGCATCATGGGATATGGGGCTGCCTCGAGCTGGTAAAAGTGACTCTCGAGCTTAGCAAGTGCCGAGTCGGAGCCGAGGGATCGGCTCTGAACCCATCAAGCAAGAATGAAGGCGAGATTGACAACTTAACATTAAATGTTTTGGAAGAGGAATGAGGTTTAAGAGAAGACAGGAATTGAGCAATTTGTGTAATTTTGGCTTGATTATATTGTACAGAACAATATATGTAATGCATAATGTTTTAAATGTGAACTTGTTAATATGTTTTGAGTAATTTTATATAAATGGACGTTTGCCTATGTCACAAGTGATAATTCAATAAAGGTGTTTAAAAAATGTGGAGTGACATAAAATATGGTTAGTCATGCACTCCTGGGATCCAAAGTTCAGTTCAACAAAGCCACTGCTCCAGCATAGACAGTGGTTTCAACAAAATTAATCAATAAACAAAACAGTACTTACAAAATTTTAGTCTTTCCCTTCAACACACACTTTACCTTACAGGCAAGGGTGATTCCAGCAGTTGTCTAAATAACAGTTACTGTTCCTTTTCCATATTACATGGATATCGTTCACACTGCCTTCATCCATTGCATATAGTTCCCTGCAGAACCTTCTGATCTGAGTTATTCATAGGTAATTGTTATTATATACCTCAAAAGATATCTGCTCATTATTTCTTACTGTGGAGACTTGCCTTTTTTTGGTTGTCCATGCTCTATATTTACTTCTCATGATGTAGCCTCTGTTAAAGGCAGCCCTAGCAGACAAACCCCATAATGAGCTGATCAATGCCTCATGTAATACACCTCCTTCTAGAAAGCTCAGACTAAAGATGTAATGAAGGTTAGCCTAAATCCTCTATCATTCTCAGTGTATTTGCATTATTTACCTACCACTCTGACAAACCAAAACACACATTATAATGGGGATAAACACTGAACTGTAAAATTAATGTTTTGCCTCTGACTCTGCCCTCACGTCACCAAAGTAAAATACTAGTAGTACTATTATACTGTTGCCACTGTCTTCATCTGCTAGCCATTCTGCTTATCTCCCACCCTAAGCTGTGAACATAATACCAAGATACATTCAATGTAGGGTAACTGCAGCCCTCTCACATGCAGACAGTAATCTACTCTTTTCCATGAGAGAAAGATAGGTATCTGATTTGAATGTGCTGAATGTAATCTGAGCTGCTTCACAGTCATAAGTAACCCAGCTAGGAGAGTACTGGAGACCACAATAACTTGAAATGAAGAAGAAAATAGTGTTTACAAGTTACACAAGTGCAACATTCACCATCCCAAAATGGATAATCTCCACATTTTGGCTGCATCTTCATATCTTAATGATGAAGGTCATGAACAGGAGGAGAGAAAAGAAACACCCCTAGATAAGTCCCACGCCAGCCTTGGGTGTATTTGTCAACAATAGAAATGTAGACTCAACTACTGCCCTCCAAATGCTGTGTTCTTTGATATATATATATATATATATATATATATATATATATATATATATATATATATATACACACACACACACACACACACACACACACACACACACACACACACACACACACGCACACACACACACACACATATAGATAGACAGATAATAGACAGATATAGATATAAACTCCATTGCTGCACAAAAATGAACAATGAATGGAGAAATCTCTCAAAAGAAATAAATCATTGCTAGTGCTCATGCAGAAACTTCATCAGCTCTGATTGCCTATGTAAAACAGTAAACAGGGAATTTGGTTTTAACAGCTGAAGTCAATCAAATGGCAGCTCATCCAGTTTAAACTTGATGAAGTATATCGAAATCAGGCCATGATGATCAGCCTCATGGTTTTTGAATAATCTTCCAAGAACAAAGGGTTGATTCACTCTTCCATAGTCAAATGGAATTTGCAATGCTCCTACTGAATTAGAAGCCCCACTATTAGATGCAGTTTCCTTTCCAGGACCATACCATATTCCTTTACAGAATGGTTGAGGAGTGTGATCCATCTGTTTTTGGAACATGCCTTGATGTCCCTGGTTTGAAAATGGTAACCACTAGACTAGCCTGCAAGTATAGAGACACTGTCCCCATTTTCCATTTAACATTCAAAAGGCATGGTAACTATGACTATCCAACAATACTACTTCTAACATTTTTCACTAGAACTCATCTACTCCCATAACCTTACCATTTCAGAATCATTTCATTACTGCAGTGACTTCATTTACAATAGAGCCAAACTAATTGCTTCTGGCATTGCCTTCTCAAAGGAAAATATGTCCACTGAGTTCAGGATTTTTTCATTATGTTCCTTCCCTCTCATAATAATGTGGTCAGTCGAGGTCAGCATTTCTCCACCTTTAGTGATAGCAACCTGGGAAATGCCCCTCTCCCCATTTTTAAGGATACTTTGCCAAAACCTCTTTGATGCCGTCCAAAAGTCATTTTCCATAGCCTTATCAAAGTCTTCCCACAATTTTGCCTTTGCTTTGGTGACTGTAATAGCTGCCTCCTTCCAGGTCTGTAAACATGCCTACTAGCATCATATAGAAGACTTCTATCTTTTATCTGATGGCTTTCTTTAGTGCTCCAGAGAAGATCTGGTTAACTGGTCAGCTCATTACCATCTCCTTAATTTCTAAGGTCCTGAGCAGGCACCATTCAAATTCCATGTTACCAGTATTTCTACCTCCTAACCTTCCATGTTATAAGGAAGAAACTCTTCCAGAAACAGAAGCTGAGTAGAAGCATTTGCTATGCAATCCCAGGACACCCTCATTACTTGTATGGCGCTATTAAGTCTGTCCAACTGTTTACCAACCCAACTCAACATGAAAAGGTGATCAGCTGACAGCTCAACAACTCTCTTAACCTGACTATACAGAGATCATATATCAATAAAGCTGCATTTGCCATTGTGTAAGGTTTACAATTAAATATTTTAATACTTTGTATGTAGCACAATTTCGGAATTATTAATGCAAATATGAAAAAGCAATATATGATGATTACAGGCATCAATAGGATGTAACTGCACAAGCACCTGGATGTGTCACTCAGCTTTAAATGAGTTAACTTTTTAAATGCATTAGAGTAAAATACATAACATTTCCATGATTTTGGACATGTGATCCCCCATTACCTTTGCCTTTGTCCAAAATTCCAGAGTAAAGAAGTTGAGAGTTATGCTACAAATGCATTATTGACACTCATAAACGAATGCTGGTATCATACCTCTCAAATGTCAAGAATTTCATAGAAAGTCTAGATTTTAGCCTCATATTTTTGGTCTTCTTCTCATAAAATTTGTTGTTTTCTGGCAAATTGAGGGGTTGGGCTAGATGATGAGAAGGCTGTGGACATACCTCTCAATTGTCCACAATTTTGCAGACTCTCATTGATTTTGCATAAACACAATAGTGCCAGACTTTAGAGTTTCATACTATTGTTCTGTAAAAAAGAAGATATGTCTTACCATAACGTTCCATCTGTATTGTTGATCCTCATTCAGTCATTACGTGTGGGTAGTCTGTTCTGACCTCAGAACCGAGCCGGCCATCTTCCAAGCTCACGCTAGCCACAACTCCCGAGCTAAACTCTTACCCAGAATTCCCCTCTTCATGTTACCTCAGATTGAGTTTGCAAGTCAAAGGAAGATAGAGGCTACCTCTGGTCAAATGACCTAGCAGAACCAGATGGTGAGATCCACTAAAAGCCACAGGAGGGGGAAGGTAGTCGGTTCCGACCTCGGAACCACGCCAGCCATCTTCCAAGCTCGCGCCAGCCACAACTCTCGAGCTAAACTCTTACCCAGAATTCTCCTCTCCCTGTTACCTAAGATTGAGTTTGCAAGTCAAAAGAAGATACAGGCTACCTCTGGTCAAATGATCTAACAGAACCAGATGGTGAGATTCACTAAAAGCCACAGGAAGGGGAAGGAGGGAGGGTCGTAATGACTGAACGAGGATCAACACTACAGATGGAACATTATGGTAAGACATAACTTCTTTATCTGATATTGTTAATCCTCGTTCATTCCTTACGTGTGGGACAAAGTCCCCAGCTACCTTTATTCCTGGGAGACTCTCATGGAAGGACATTCCAGAGCTCCATAGACCCAAAAGCTGCTCTTCCCCTGCAGGCCAAATCCAACTTGTAATGATTGATGAAGGTATGAAGACTAGCCCAAGTTGCAGCTGCACAAATGTCATGTAAGGAGGCTCTGACATGGAAGGCAGCAGAAGTTGCCACCGACCTAGTAGAATGAGCCTTTATGGTAGTAGTTAAAGGAATATTACGTTTTCTATAAATAAAGGTTACGCAGTCTTTCAACCATTTAGCTAATGTGACCTTAGCAACAGCACATCCTAATTTAGGTCCAGAATAGGCCAAAAATAACTGGTCTGATTTACGAGAAGCTTTAGTCCTGTTCAAGTAGAAGTGAATTTGCCTGTGCACATCTAGGGTATGTAGACAATACCCTCCTCTGTTTGAATGATTGGGGAAGAAAACTGGCAATTCAATTGTTTGATTAATGGACATTTCAGAGATCACTTTTGGCAGAAAGGAAGGATTAGTTCTCAATGACACTTTATCTCTATGAAAAATCAAATATGGTCTCTTGATGCATAAGGCTTGAAGTTCAGAGATACATCTGGCAGAGGTAATGGTGAACGAAAACAAGGTTTCCCATGACAAATATTTGAGGTCGCAAGAAGCTGGTTCGAAAGGTGACATTGTCAACGCTTGTAGGACTAATGGCAGGTCCCATGGTTGAGTAGGTTCTCTAACAGGGGTTTTTAGATGATTCACACCTTTTATGAAAGTCTTGCATAATTTGTGTGACATAAGAGAAGAGTCTTGAACACCATCATGAAAATTAGATATTGCAGCCAAATAAACTCTAATGGTAGAAGCAGATAGACTGAATTGGAATAAGGTAGACATATATTCCAGTACTATCGACACTGGTGCTGAAAAAGGATCTACCTGTTTTTCTTTCAGCCAAATAGTAAATCTTTTCCACTTGCTGAGATATGTAATTCTGGTGGAAGACTTATGAGATGCAATACGAATGTCACGTAGTGGCAAGGAAAAATCATTCTGCCTGGCAATCAAAGGAATTGGAGGAGCCAAGCTGTGAGGTTCAGGCTGTTCAAATTGGGGTGAATCAGATTCTGCAGATGGGAGATCAACCCCGGTGTTGGATGGAGAATCCATGGTTGATCTAGCAGGTGAGGCCAAATGAAAGGGAACCAAATCTGACGAGGCCAATATGGTGCTATGAGGATTACTTTGCTCTTCAACTGGCGGGCTTTCTTTAGAAACTGGGGAATGAGGGGGAGAGGTGGATATGCATAAAGTAGAGCCAAGGGCCAATTGTGGACTAGAGCATCCCTGGGTGACTGCCCGGAGGGGGAATCAGGGTGAAATAGTTGCTGCATTTGTAGTTAGTCGGGGACGCAAAGGAAGACCCAAGCAGTTGAAAACCTCCACTGCAATCAAAGGATTCAGGGACCACTCGTGAGGTTGTAGAATACACTTGCTGAGTCTGTCTGCTATCACGTTGGAACTCCCGGGAATTTGCATTGCTAGAAGAAAGTGGTTGGTAGCCATTGCCCATTGCCATATCCTCATGGCCTCTTGACAAAGTGGGTAAGATTTGGTTTTACCTTGTTTGTTGATGTACCAGACCACTGCCATGTTGTCTGATCGTATTACCATAACGTTCCATCTGTATTGTTGATCCTTGTTCAGTCATTACGTGTGGGTAGTCGGTTCCGACCTCAGAACCGAGCTGGCCATCTTCCAAGCTCGCGCCAGCCATGCATCTTGAAGATCTATTGAGCACACACAATAGTCCCAGATGGCAGCAGTGGATGGAATGCTTGCAACACCAGAAGCACCACCCTCAGCTCTAGAACATTTATATGCAGATGGGCCTCCATTTCGGACCAAGTACCTTGGACTGTCTGTCCCTGAAATAGCCCCCCCTCCCCATCAGGGAGGTGTCTGTGGTCACTGTGACCTTGGGCTGTTGGGAGGAGAAAGGGCAAGACCATTGTGATAGATTGTGCGCCATCCACCAATTTAAATCTTGCTTGCACCTGTGAGTTACCAGAATCTTGGCTGAAAGAGGGTACTGAAAGGGATATCACTGGGTGAGAAGTAGCCATTGTAGAAGCCTCATGTGAAACCTGGCCAGGGGGACAATAGTAATGGAGGCTGCCATGGAACCCAACAGCTGGAGAACAGAATGAGCTGTGGATTTCTCCCCTGAAATGGCTGGAATCAGTTGCTGCTTTATCCTTACAATTTTGTGCTCTGGAATGGATGCCCTGCAACTCTTTGTGTTCAAGATGACCCCTATGAATTCTGTGGACTGAGATGGGTTGAGATTGGATTTTTGCCAGTTTATGGTTGAGCCTTGCCTTTCTGCAGTGAGAAGAGAGTATGCCCGGGCTTCCAATATATGTCTGGTGAGGGCGGAGATGAGCCAGTCGTCTAGGTATGGAAACACCTGGAATCCTTGTAGTCGCAAGTGAGCTGTGACGACTGCCATGCACTTTGTGAACACCTTGGGGGCTGTAGAGAGTCCGTAGGACAGTACTCTGAACTGGTAATGACTGGCTCCTGCATGGAAGCAAAGGAATCTTCTTGATGGTCTGTCCACTTTCATGTGGTACTACGCATCTTGAAGATCTATCAAGCACATCCAATCATCTTTTTCCAAAAGTGGAAGGATAGACTGTATTGTGACCATCCGGAATTTCTGCATCTTTAAAAACTTGTTCACTACACTGAGATCCAAAATTGGTCTCCAGTCCCCGTTTATTTTGGCACCAAAAATAGTCTTGAGTAGAATCCGGATCCTATCTGGTCTGGAGGGACTATTTGGATGACTCTTTTTCTTAGCAGCTTTGAAATCTCTAATGCTGCTTCTTCCCTTTGACTGGGTGGAACGTCGGGTAAACTTGTTTGGGGAGCAGGACAAAGGTTGAAGAGGATATGATAACCTCTGGTTATTATCCTTTGTACCCAAAAATCGGTGGTAATGGTTAGCCAGGCAGAAGGGTATAAAGAGAAACAACCCCCAACCACTTCCAGAGGAAAGCAGTTGAGCCGCTCTTCAGGAGCGCTGGTAGTATTGGTCAGGGAAAGAATCCCTGGAACCCTGGTTACGCAGAACCCATCTGCCCCAAAAGGGGCATCTTCCCTGTGAGTTTCCCCCTCTGCCTCTAGGGGAGAACTCGGCCTGTGTGTCATGGAAAGAACCTTGAGACTTTTTGTGCCATATCTTCCCACTCTTCTGGTTTCTGGTGAAAGCCCGTTAAGGAAAAGAATACCAGACACCCACAGCAGAAAGGGTCTTACTGTCCTGTTCACATCTAGCTAGTGTGTTTTTAACCTTGGGTCAGAACAATGAAGAGACTTCAATTGGAGCATTGAGAAAGTAAGCCTTGAAGGATTCCGCGAAATCACACAAGCGCATCCAGGCATGGCATCTCAGAACAATGCCTGAACCCGCCACTCTAGCTGCTCCTTCTGATGCATGAGATAACAGGTGCATGGAGGAGTTAGATATCGATTTGATGGTGGCTAGCTGAGAGGCCATTTTGTTACAGACCTCATCAGACACAGCTCCAGCCAAGGTTTCAGAGAGCTCAGAAATTAAGTCTCTATGAAGCCTGGTAAAATGTGCCATATAGTTCAGGGACCTGACTGCAAAGGTTGCTGATGCAAAGGTACATTTCCCTATTCTGTTCAGAGCCCAGGATTCTTTGTTGGGCGGATGGATGGTCTGGCTTTCTTCTTCCACCAGGTCCTTTTTAGTTGCAGCCACCACCACCAAGGCATCTACAGGAAAACCTTTGGACCAATGAGGATCACTAGCAGGAGGGGACATAATTTTATCTGGCCTCCAGGGAATGGCCTCAACGGTGTCATGAGCCTTCCACACACACTGCATGATGAGCCAGACAAGTTCGGCAGCAGGTGGAGTAACCCAGGATGTAGGCGGCCGGGCACGAAAGGCCTGCAGGAACACAGACTCTTCAGAGGTCGGGTTAGAGGGCTGCCAATCACCTCTCTGTTTAACGATTTCAAGGATATCACCAAAGGATACCTCAGAAGGTGATCGGGGGACCCTTCCGCATCATCAAAGTTTGTGTCTTCAGTAAGGGACTCCTCTGTGGAGTCCATGTGCTTCCTTTTGCATGAGCTCTTACGATGATCTTCCTCAGAGGGAGAAGCTGGGGAAGACAGTGCAAAAGGGGTCTCCTGTGGGAGTGTGTCCTGAGGCCCTTGCACCCGGTGTCTGCTAGGAGCGGCTTGTGTGCATTGCTGTCCAGAGGAGGGCTGGGAGTGTGATAGCACAGGGTCACAACCAACGCAATAGCCTTCTCCATTACCTGGAAGGCCGGTCCACCTGAAGAGGGGTGGGGGCCCCTGGCAGGGGTAACCCCTCACCGAAGCGGCTCAGCCTGCCAACCCAGAGTCCCTGGATGGCTGTGAAACACCAAGGTATGTATGGCACAGCTGACATCCTGGGCAGTGGCAAGACTCTCCTGCCACAAAGGCAACTGCGGCTCCTTAGTAAGGTCCATAAAGGGATCCGTAGTGGGGGAAGACTGCGCTATATCAAGGAGCTTCAACAGCAATGAAGGAGGAGAATAAGTAAGGGTCTTTGGTAAAGGGTGATCACCTCCCAAGGAAGAATAGGTCCTGTGGGGTGGGATACCCCTGGCCAAAAGCAACTGATCCACAAGACGCAACACATTGTGTTCAGAGAGGCTTCTAGTGGATTTCACGGACATGGCTAAGGGAGAGTCAGGTCTATCCAAGGATGGAGCAAGCTCATTGCCCACCATGGGGGGGGGGGCTGCACTGAAAACAATGGAGCTGTAATGGTCTGAACTACTGTTGTCTGCACCGAGGAAATCATTGGTGCAGAAGGCGTGGTCCGCACCAATGATGAGGTCGGTACCAAAGTGGTTGTCGGCGCTAAGGCCTGAGCTGAAGACATCGGTGACGAAATGGACGGCACCAAGAGGGTAGTCAGTGTCGGCTAAGTTGTGGGAGCCAAAAAAGGAATGGGCGTTGAAAAATCCATCGACGTCGTAACAGTCTGCATTGACTGAACAGTCGGCGCCGGTAAGGGAGTCTGAACTGAGAAGCTCCTGGGTACCAATGTGGTATGGGGCACACTAGTCGGTGACGAAGTCGCAGATGGTGCCAATGACCTTGGTGCCGAACATCTAGGCACCAAAAGCGCTGGAGCCAAAGAAGTCAAATCCGAACTAGAAAGCTTAGCTTTCTTAGGTCTCGGTTCCTGAGAGTCCCCAGCTGGGGACGAAGGAAGAGACTTGGCCTTTTTTTGTTCATCACTCTTTTTCTTATGGGATCTTGGAGGGGTTGAAGCCTCCGACCCAGAAATTGCCTCTGGAAAGGGAGATTTTAGTATCCCCTTCAATATTAGTTTAGTTTTCCATTCAATTAACGTCATGTTAGAAAAATTCTTACAAATCCCGCAAGGCGGGTCAACTGTTAAGTGAGGCACACCCAAACAGTAGACACATAGGGAATGTACATCTGAAGTAGGTAATTTATGGCCACAATCCAAACATCTTTTAAACCCTAAACTACCTTTTTCATCTGCCATGATTACAAAGAAAGAAGGAGGAGCTAGAAAAATACCGGCAATGGTACAAGAAATACCCAAAGGTAAAAAGGAAAGGAGTTTACCAACGTTGGTAAAAAATAGAATTACCTCGCGGTAAGAAGAGATGAAGAGTTGAAAAGGATTGAAAAAGGGTTGTCGCAAAATACGATAAGGTAAGAGATAACTATCTAATGACTTTTTGTGAAAAATGCTGTCTTAGAACTTAGGTATGATGAAAAATATTGTACTTAGCTCAAGAGAAGTAGCTTGACACGACCAAATGGTGATGCGGCAAACGAAATCTGAGGTAACAGGGAGAGGGGAATTCTGGGTAAGAGTTTAGCTCGAGAGTTGTGGCTGGTGTGAGCTTGGAAGATGGCCGGCTCGGTTCTGAGGTCAGAACCGACTACCCACACGTAAGGAATGAACAAGGATTACCAATATCACATTATATGCTAGAGCAAAATGTGTTGTTCTGTTAACTTTTTAAGTTAATTAGAGTAATATATAAAAATGTCCCTGGTATTAGGCCTTTGTCCCCCCATTATTTTTGGCTTTGACCAGAATTCTTAAACAAAGAAGCTGAAATGCATGGTTGTGATATGAGGCCCCGCTAGAAATTTCTCAATTTAGGCCCTACTGTTGCTACGGCTGGCCCTCTTGTTAAAGCCTGCTTTGACACTGGAAGTAGAGTCCAGCTTGCAGTGCTTGGTAAAAGCGTGAACTGAGGACCAAGCTTCAAATATAGACATAGAATTAATCCTTTCTCAGAAAGCCCAAGATGTTTCAACTGCTTTAGAATGAACCTTGACATTTTGAGCAGGATTTTTGCCATGGCTAGAATAGCAGAAATTAATTAAAGGAGCACAGTTTCAGGATGGTAGAAAATGGAGTGAATCAGGAGCAATGTGAAAAAATATCCTTATCATCTTTTGGACATCCAGACACCTGAGAACATATAGTACAGATAGCAACAGACTGCATATTGCTGGGACTGATTGAATGACAGCTGCAGACAAAAGAGTACCTTTGGTATACCATACTATACTCAAAGGGAAAGCTACGGGGGCAATCCACGGCATAGTTATGGGGACAGATATAAAGGAATACATATATCAGGTATACTCTTGCAGGGCCTATCTTTTATAGTAGAACCTAGAGTTATGTATAGGATAGGCAGCCATTCTTGCTGACAACATTATGGAACACACAAGTAAACACCAGTGATGCAACTCTACCCTAGTAAAGTGGTGGTTACTCATGTGTAGGCATTGAAATTCTGTACCCAACAACACAGGACACAATATAGACTGTACAGTCTGTATTATCATCATACATAGTAACAAGTAAGTGCAGGCACAACTGCCTATGTGTCCAGAAAGTGCTGCTGTTCTTCCTAATACTGCTGCCTAGGTGTCTAATATAGCTTCCCAAAGCTGCATGACTTAGCATACAAAATGGCAGCATGTCCTAAAAACAATGTAAGTTTATATTTATTTGTGTACCACACGGGTGAATTAGACTAGATTACATGAATATCTATGAATCTCTTTATTTTGCTACCACATATATGTGACTTAAAGCACAGCTTGTCGCCTACATGTGCCACTGACAACTTATAGTGATGAGCTTGTGCTGGAGACCTGTGTGAGTATTACTCTGCTTTGCTGTTATATTCAGTACTACCCATGATTTAGAAATCACATTGCAAGCAAGATTCACATGCTATCCTTCTATCCCGTATGAAATGTCACCATTTTCTCAGGTTATTTGTGATGCCATGGAAGCTTTTGTTAGAAAATGCATGCAAGGGGGATGAAAGAGAGCAAGACTATGCCCTATCTCCTCCATGTACAGTTTAGAAAAGTAGATGCAATGCTTAGTATGACTTGGCTGAGGTACTGACCTCAGTCATGGACATTACCAGGACAAGGAAAAAGTGTAGGCGTCAATACAATGCATTGCAATTCCTTACAATACCCTGAATGGCACTGTAAGTAGATAACATTGTATTTTTTTCTTGTGTTATGTCTGGGATTGTTCTTTTTACTGACAGGTATTTGTGATGGTCAGCATAATATATAGGTGTGGGTTACTGTTTGATGTTCAAAGTTCAGTGGAGGTGGCATTTAATGTAATACGCCAGCAATGACTTTTGCAGATTTCTGTTGGGACCTGCTGTGAGGTGGGGTTATGTTGCAATATCTCAAGCTGTCTGCGTACTACCTGATGTGACTGCACCCCCCCCCTCCAGTGTAACAAGGATATATTGCTTCATAAGCATTTTAATGTTTTCACAGGAGACAAACATCTTCCTGTTGCCTGCCACACAGGTAAGGGGAAATAAGTACAGGACTGTGGCTTGTTCCAACAGCTTACTTTGCACTTATCATAGTCCACTGATGTGACCTTTTCTCCTTTAGCACAAGTAGAACAAGACAGAAATTTTGTTTTCTACCACAGGAGGGAGGAGAGACTAGCAGCCACTTAGGATTAGTTCTACTCACAAATACTGACAAGTTTTAAACATATTTGTCCATTATCAGGATAGATTTACTCATGGCAAACTTCCCATAGAATCTCCTCACCCAACTCCAAATGAAAGATATTTACAGCTGGCACCTCAACCACAGCCCACTCCTACTAGGGTAGTAGCTGGTAAGTATGATGGGGATGAGGCTGAGAGTGACTCCCAGGGGGTCCTGACCCTTTACTAATTGGCAGCCTAACATCATTGCTTCTGGTAGTCCAGTTCCAACGGATGGCAGAGGCTGCAATGGAGAAAGCAGTGGGCAGGTATATGGCCCCAGGCCAAGAGACTCAGAGCAGATAGCAGATCCACTCAACCAGGTGGCCTGTCCAACAGATCACAGGCAAAGTTGTGGCTCATACCACTGGGCAGTCTGATCCATACTCTGATGATAGATCACAGTAATGCCTTCTTGACTGATCCAGCAGATGGCATGCTGTTCCTTATGCCCTATCCTATCCTATCCCAAGCCAGGTGTGACTCCTTTCCATTGTGTCAAGTCCTATACCCTGTGTGTTGCACAGCCCTCTTCATCATCATTTGTTTGCTCTTTCTCTCTGTAAATCCTATATCACCCCATCCCTTTATATGCAGATTCACACCTGATTGCATACACTGTTCTGTGTGTGACTGTCGGCCCCTCCACACTGTCTTGCCACACTTAACCACTCTGTATTTCTTTACACCCTTCCCCTTCTTCACTTTGTTTTCTATATAAAGAAAAATAGGGATCTATCCCACCAAAAAAAGTTGCTGCACCTTCCTGTCTATGTGTCCCTCAGCTTACTACCTTCCCCTTTTTTCTACTTTCCTATGCACCCTTTTCCAACCCTTTTATGCATCTAACAGATGTTCAGGTAAGTGGGTACTATATTACTGCAGTTATAAATACTGTATGGCTGTGAAGCTTTACACGGCACTTTATACCATAGATCATAGGTAGGTACTAGGCTATTGGCCCTAGGGCCTATACAAGCCTAGCCAAAAAGGTACCCTGGCTTTCGCCACCCAAGAAAATTATTTTCCTGTGCCCCTGTCAAGCAGAACCACAGAAGTGATCCCCGGGGTGAATCTCCTCAACTCTTTTTTTTTCTTTCTCAAAAATCAAAAACAAAGCCAGAAATGTTTTTTTTGGGGGGGGGTAAAGACTCAAAATCAGAGACAATTTTAAAATATTACTCTCATTCATTTAAAAAGTCAATAGAACAACATATTTTGCATTAAGGGGGGAAGTGCTGCACTCTTGAGTTTGTTATCTTTTGGATGAGATGTTAAATGGAGGTCCCATCTGCCTGAGTTGGTGGAAGTTCAGGTGGATGTAAAAGATCCAATGGCACCTATTGAAAAGATTAGGGGCCCTTTATTTAACACAACATAAAATGTATTATTTACATATTTACAGGCACATATATACACATTTGAATTTCTTACTGTTTATCTTTTTCTTCTAACACCCTCCTTGTTATCCCAACATAATTAACTTCCACTCCTACTTCTACAACCATAATCTTATTTTTCACAATATATCTGTTAAAATTATTTTCCCATTTAACAAAATTTAATTCCATCTTTCATTACAAAGAACCCATATTACATAAAATAAATTCTTATCTAAACTTCTCACATATTCTTTCTTATTATTATTATAATATCCTTATATAGCCATCTTCATATCTATATTGTTGATGTCATTGATATTGTCAAAAACAATTTCTTCACACAACTTTTTTTCCAGAGTTTCCCCACTCTTTTACATTTCAAAAACAGCCTGTTCACTCCTCTTCTCCACAAAATAAACACAGTCTTTCAATTTTATTTTTTGGTAACATATTTATTACCAGTCTCCAAAGAAATCCTGACACCCTATTATCTTGATACACCACATCACCACGTTTTCCTTAACTGAATGATTTAATCATGTCTTCTGGTAAATTTTCCGACGGATTTACATAATAATATTGTTTCATGACATTATTATACCACATCCTTCTATCTTTCTCTATATAATTAATTCTTATTTTCAATGTTTGTACTTGTCTCAGTAATTATTCATTTCTTCATTCACATATTCTTTTCTCTTTTTCTTATTCTTACCATTGAACAGACTTTTATACTTTTATGTAAACAATCTCACTATTAAATTCTCATTCTCTTCCTTTATCCATTTTACTACTCTATACAAGTAGCAGAAAAACATAACTGGATTTAGTAACCCCAGTCCCCCTTCATCTTCACTTGCATACTGCAAACCTCTTTTTACTGGGTTTAATCTTGAAACCCTTATGAAATAAAAGATCAGTTGTGCATTTCGTTCTCATATTTTACTTGGATTATATAAACATTTCACATATATATATATATATTATTGTTTCCATTAATACCTAATTTACCAGAGAAACCTTTTTCCTGGATGCAAATCTATACATTATCCACAGAAGACATATTTCTTTCCTTTTTTTTATCAAACCCTCCCATTGCATCTTAACTACATAATTTTCCTCTTTACTCATTGAAAGATGCATATCCCCAATTTTGACTACATTATCCAAACCCTTACTTTTATCTTTATTCAAGGTCATTCCCATTTTCTTTACGCATCCATTCAGACAAACCATTTCCCGCATTCAAATTTTGTTTTTAGCAACTACAACTCCTTATGCCAAAATTACAGGTATTATCACTTCTTCTTGCATTACATATGTATCATCTTTCATTTTATAAGCTACTTCACTTTCCAATGCAAACAAAATTACACTCATGGGACATCCTTGTTTTATACAATACTGCATGCATATTTCTTTACTCAGCCATCCATTCTCTAGTACTATCACTCTAGTATTCCAAAATGCTGACATACACATTTGCGTAATTCTATAACCTATTCCATACTTCTCGATACCATCCCATGAAGCATCATGTCCTACCATATCAGATGCCTTGTTAATATTACCTACAATAAGTTTCACATCTCCCCTTTCAATCATAACATCATCCACAATTTCTCTCACAAAAAATAAATAAATAAATATATTACTTCCCTTTTATACCATTTATATTTTCTTCTATAATATACCTCATCATTCCTTCCAGTCCCCTCTGTATTATTCCCATAAAATGTTATAATTTGTGTTGTTTAGTGGTTAGGGTCTCAATTTTTTTCATTTCATCTTTCTTCTACCTGCGGTGGTGGTGCTGCGGTAGCGTTGTCGCCTCATAGTAAGACGCTGTCCGGTTCGATTCTCAGCTAGAGTGTCTTCTGCATGGAGACATGCATGAATGGGCGTACCTTCATTGAAGGTTGTGCGGCAGGGCTGGTAACTCGGCACATAAAAATCAACTACCAATCATTAGCGGACCGGAGTTCCGCTGTGGCGACCCCTAACCGGGAAAAGCCGAAAGACAAAACAAACTTCTCATCTTTCTTCTATGTACATTTTAATACCCCTCTATATAACTCTTCATAAACAAACCCTTACTTCAACAATTCATTCAGTACATTTACAAAATGCACTCTTTGCCAGTCCATCATTTTGTATATTACATACTCTATGCTATCTGGGCCTGATACTGAATCAACATTTACTTTCCTAAGTACTTCATCCAATTCACTATTAGTAATTTATTTTTCAAGTTCTTCTGTCTTATTTTACAACCTTATATGCTTATACGTATTTTCTACATGCTGTACTATAGTACTCATTATTTTCTCTTGTGTTTTTTAAACCTGTCCTTTTACAGCTTTCATTTCTCTCCCTATAGTAATATCCTCCTTTACTATTTTACCAAAATATGCAGATAGCTCTTCACCTCTGCCTTTTAAATAATATTTCTGCCTAAACAGTAATGCCTTATATATAATATATATATATATATATATATATATATATATATATATATATATATATATATATATGAGTCTACCTGACAACGCTGAAAGCTGATAATGCTGACGATGAGAAGACCGACACCAGAAGATCGAAAACCGGGATGACCGACGGATGAAAACCCCAATGCTGAGAACACCGACATGTGAAAAGGCTGTGTAAGTATGCGGTAGTGACGGACGTTAGGGTTAGGGTGCGAGTAAGGTAAGTGTGCGAAATTAATGGACTCTAGGGATAGGGGTGGGTTAAGTGAGTTAGGGTTAGGGCGCGGGTCAGGTGAGTGTGCGATAGTGACAATCTTTAGAGTTAGGGGCGGGTTAAGTGAGTTAGGGTTAGGGCACGGCACGGATCAGGTGAGTGTGCGATAGTGACAGTCTTACGGGTTAGGGGTGGGTTAAGTGAGTTAGGGTTAGGGCACGGGTTAGGTGAGTGTGCAATAGTGACGGACCTTAGGGTTAGCGTTTGGGTTAAGGTTGTAGATAGTTGTGTATGTCAGGTTAGTGTGGGTTTGTAAGGATTGTGGTGTGCTTGTGTTGTGTGTGTGCTTTTTGGACAGGGGATTTGTTTTGTTTGTTGATTGTCGGGATTGTGGTGTGTCGGGCATGTGCGGTTTCGTGTTTGTGAACTTTTGGTTATGTGGTGTTGGTGATTTCGTTGTCGGTGTTGTGGTGCATCGGTGTTGTCAGGTAGATCCATATATATATATATATATATATATATATATATATATATATATATATATATATATATACACACACACACACATATATATTTCTCTTTCTATACCACAGTACTGTCTTGTATTATTCTCTAAATTCTCTAATACATTTCTTTAAATTTTCCCATACTTCACTTTCTCTTCCTTTCTTACATCATCATGCCACTGGAAAAAAGCTCTTTTTATCCTTCTTTTTAAGCCCAGTCCACCACTCAGAACAGTTTTTATAGATGTCCTTAATGGTTATATGATCTTTCCATAACTGCAATACTTCCCACTCTCCAATTTTACCCCATAATTTATCTTTTATTCTTTTTATTCCTTTTCTTATTTCAATAAACGCCCTTTCTTCCATCACCTCAATCCATATTGCTAAATTGTCTGAAAAATCCATCACAACTCTATCACGATTTGCTACTCCCAGGCCTTCCAATAATACAAAATAATAAATTTCAAATCCAAATGTCCCTCTTTTTTATGTCCACAGAATTTTATTCCACACATCAAATTTACAAAATGTTATCATTTCCTGTATTTTTTTACACATTTCCCCTTTTTATATCTTCCTCCTAAATAACAATTAAAGTCCCCTGTAATAATAATTTTCATGTTAACCACCATATAGTCTAATACTTGATGAAACAGATACTCTCTTTCCTTGCTAATAATAGATGCATATAACATTATAATTCTAAAAACGTTGTCTCTCCACCACACATCCACAACAGTTAACGGTCCCATCAGTATCAATGTTACATCTACTATTTTCACTGCTTTTACACAGCACAGCCACTCAAGAACAACTTTCACTTTCTGAATTCCATGTCGTATTTCCACATCACTTTTTTTCTGTTTGTAGTCTTTCTTCACTTGTCAGAAATCTTACATCCTGTAACAGAATAACATCCACATCATTTTTAGCACACGATTCCAGTATCTCTGTACTTCTTACAGTATTACTAATACTATTTAAGTTTACTGAAAGTACTCTAAAATTGTTGCTTTTTCTTCTTTTTAAGTTTAGGAGAAATATTTTTACATTTTCGTTTTCTTATTTTTACTCTTTCCCAAGTGAATGTTTTTTTCCTGTGCTTATATATATATATATATATAAATACTTTTTGATCCTCTGAATCAGATTTTCACTGGCTAGAACTTCAAAAAAAAATATGAGTGTCAATCCCTTCTCCTGACCTATTTTCCTGCATTTAATCACTCTCCTCCTTTTCCCCTCCATATTTTTTCTTCTTTTACAGTTTCTTCTTCACCTAGTTCACCATCTCCCCAGCCTCTTGCTATCCTTCCTTGTGTATGTTTTCTTCCCTTTCCCCTTCTTCATTATTGTTTACTTGACAATCCATGGAAAAATATCTCTTCTTTTTACACAACCTGTATTCAGAAACACACCTTGCTGTATATCCTTTCTACCAACCCTAATAACATTGTATTTCATCACAATCATTAAGTAAATGAGAAAAGTGCCCACAAAGGAAACAGGATTTAGGCTGGCCAACATTTCTTAATGACCCCCTATGACCAGCCACATCAATAATACTTGACAAGTGTTTCACCATATTTTTTCACATTCCAAAACAGTTTCCGACCTTCACCCTTTATTCCATAAGATTCTCTCATCTCCAACTTTCTCAATGTTTTTAACAGTTTGACTTTCCAAAATGGTTGCACACTGATCAGCAGCTTAATTTCAGATCTCTCAGTGTGAAAAAAGAAACTGATAGCTAATTGCTAGTAATTCTGCCTGCAGAATCCTGCAGCTGTTCAGCAAAAAGCAGATCAAGCAACAGCTTTGGTGCAAGAGATGACTTACAGTAATTTAAAGGAAAAAAATAGTCAAATGTGTTCAGAGATTATTAAAATAAATGAAACATTGAAGGAGTATGTCAACTCAAATAGCAAAAGGTAGGAAAAATGGAAGAAGCTTTAAAAAACTGATACAACTGCAAAAATCAGAAGTGTTTCAAGAGTTAGAGGACAGAGCACAAAGACAATCTCAGATTTTCTGCTGTACCACAGAAACTGGAAGGAACAGACTATATTAACTTTATGAAATCACAAATAAGTAATTAGACTGGAATTCCACAGCAGAATTTGTTAATGTAAAGGTCACATTGTATGTGTGTTCCACATCTGGCCATGAAAAAACTGCCAAGACCTGTATTACTAAAGATGCAATCACACCAGAAGAAAGAGTTGATCCTGACAAAACTGCCAGCAGGGCAAAATATTAAAAACTGGACACAGTAGAATGTTTGTAGAAAAGTATTGGACACTGAACACCAGGCAGAACAGAAGCAATTTTTCCCAGAAATCAGGGAATATTAAGAGGCAGGAGTGCGATTCAAGCTGCTGTATCCAGCTGTCATCAGAATATTTTTTTTCCTGGGGGATCAATGTAATTTTTGATGCAAAACAAGCTAAGCAAGAAATACAAAAGTTTGTCCAACAAAAAGTGAGCCATCAAAAAGAAGGGGACTGTGCTTCTCGTTCTTCAGATAATAAAGCTCATTGACTTTGCCAATGAAACCTTATCAAATGTTCCAAAGGAAAATGCTTGAGAGACAGAAAAAGCATAACAGCTGACCAGAAGAATTAGGAGTATAGTGGATGTGAATCAAAGTCTGGGGTTTAGAGATACTGATAAACAGGAAGAAGACCAGCAACACTGAAATATATGAATAAATATGAAACTATAAAGCATCAATCACATTTGTGAAATAGGACTTTACAAGAAAAAGATGCTTAGAAAGACTGGCTTTTTATTTATTATTTATTTATTTATTTACCGGGAAATTCCGTCTGGACACAGGTCCTTTTTAAGCGGAGGCCCAGGGAGAAAAGCTCCACAGAATGAATGGCATGATAAATAGTATACAATATGAATGAAGTGAGCACTAATTACACACATAGAAATAAGAAGTAATACATAGTGTTGCAATTGTCTATCAGTTACAAGATTAACAATAGTAATACACTAATGATAACTAAAATCCTGGTGGGATGAAGTAACAGTAATTAATATTCAGTTCAGATTAATAGTGGTAGAGGAGTTACTCTAACCAAATGCAGAGGAAAAGAGAGAAGGGTAGAAAAGTGGGGGGTAGTCGGGGTTTGGACAAGGACAAAGCCAGTGAGACTTTAGGTGTGATTTAAGTGCAGTCTTGAAAAGACTGCAGGAAGGAAGGGCAGTTATGGTAGTGGGAAGGGAGTTCGAGAGCTTGGATATAGAGCAGGAAAATAGAGCTTCCCCCGCTGAGTTTTTGGCTTTGGTGACCTGGAGTAGATTTTTGTTGCAGGAGCATAGAGGTCTGGAAGAGTGGTATGGTTGGATAAAATGTGTGGCGTGATGGGATTCTAAGAGGGTGGTTTACAAGTTTATGAGCAAAGGTAAGTTGGGTTAAGTGTAGGAGTTGTGGGAGCTCGAGCCAGTCTAGGTCTCTAAGGGTGACACAGTGGTGACTGCAGTATGAGGCCCCAGTGGCAAATTTTGCAATTTTATTGTAGCAGGCTTTGAGTTTCTTTAGGTCTGACTGTCTTAAGATTTGTAAGGATGGGTGATGCACAGAGTAGGGTTGAGATTAGTTGGGAATTGGCGGTAGAGATTCTAGCTGGTGAGGTATTGGCGGTTTCTATATAAGGCACCCAGTTTTTTGTGGACTTTTTTTATTGTGAGTGATATGTGCGTGTCAAATTTGAGTTTGTTGTCAATCTGTACACCAAGCAGTTTTGTGTGGGCTGTTAGTGAAATGGAGGTCTTGTCCTTGGCTTGTATATTGAAATGTGGGGAGTTTGGGGTAGATTTGGAGGGTTGGAAGATGAGGAGTTTGGTCTTATTTGGATTGAGGACAAGTTGAGCATTGGATAGCCAGCTTTCAACAGAAGAGAGATTCTTGTGTGATCTGTTGGAGTTCTGATAGAGTTGGGGATGAGCAGATGAGAGTGGAGTCATCTGCGTACTGTATGAGGGAGGCATGTTTGGTGGCAGTGTGCAGGTTATTGGTGAAAAGGGAGAAGAGAAGGGGGTCAAGGATGGAGCCTTGGGGAACCCTGAGAGTAACAGGGAGGTGAGGGAATAGATCATTGTCCCAGACAACTGATTGCCTGCGGCCGTGTTGATAGCTGTGGAACCAGTTAGTGGCTGGTGTGGAGAGAGAAAGGTTGGAGAGTGCAGAGAGTAGTAGATCATGTGATACAATGTAAAAGGCCTTAGATAGATCCAGAAATACAGCAGAGGAGAAGAGGCCATTGTTTTATCGATGGAGGATGGTGTTAGTGAAGGAGAGCAGAGCAGTTGTAGTGCTGTGGTGTGGTCTGAAACCATGCTGGGCATTGGAGAAGAGATTATTGTTAAGGAGGTATTTGGTGGCCTGTGAGTTGATGCATTTTTTGAGTATCTTGGGGAGAGGATGGCAATGGGGTGGTAGTTGGAGATGTCTGTAGAGGGGCCACCTTTGTGGAGGGGTATGATGTGGGATATTTTCCATAGTGTTGGTACATAGGACTCCTATATGGAGCAGTTGATTAATATGTAAATAGGATAAGCTAGGACATCAGCTGCTATATATTTTTAGGTATTCAGTGGGCAGGTTGTCGGCTGCTAGTTTTGTGGGTTTTAGTTTTATCAGAAGTCTTTTTATGTCAGAGGTGGGTACTGTGGATTTGGGTTAGGTGTGTCCTCCATTTGTTAAACTTGGGGGGGGGGGACTGACAGGCATAGGATCATAAGAGATTACTAGGCTATCGACCTGAAGGTCATTTTAAGTCTAGCCATTTCAACCCAATGTAATACCACAAAGCTACTAGTCAATACCCAAGATTGCATTTACTGATGACAGTCCATGTCCAGGAGGGTTGTATGTAGGTGCTATCCCTGGTAAGAATTTTTGGTGCCCCATCCACTCATACAGGTCCCTGTTGAACAGTATCATAGAGGTGCTCTGTTTCACATGAATTGGTAGCCTGTTCCAAAGACGTGGCAGTCATTGGGAGATAAATTTTTCCCTCCAGCATATCCTATTTAAATTGCAGGCCATATTTAAGTCCCTGGAATGGATGGCCCTAGACCCATTTGATTCACGGATATGCAGTAAGTGCATTAGATATGGGTCTTGGGTTGCTCTGAAGGCCAGGCATAAGTCTCCCTTAAGAACTCTATATGATACTCGGTATAGTGAAAGTGATTTAAGTTGGACTATGTAAGGTGGAGGCTCTTGATCTTCTTTGTTAGAAACCTCTGAGGTCTCTCTAATTGCTGTAGGTGCTTAGTACAGTACATACCAAATGGGGCATTATACTCAATTGTGGACCGGATAAGTGGCGAGTATAGGGGGGTTATAATTTCTTTTGCTCTCAAGGCGATGCCTTTACTAATCAAATGAGTTATGTTAAAAGCTTTCCTTACAAGAGTAGACACATGATGGTCAAAGTTAAGGTCGCGGTCAACCTGTGATCCCAGGAACCTTACCACTTCATGGGTACTTAGGGTATTGTTATTGATTTGATAGTGTGAAGGGACATTGTTTGCACCAAAGGGAATGATGATGCATTTCTTTGCATTCAGTTTGAGACTGTGACTAACACACCAGTCGTTGGTCTGTATGAGATCATCCTGGAGTATAGTGACATCATTTGGGGACTCAATGATTCCACCTAGTTTGCAGTCGTCTGCAAATTTGGTCAGCCACAACCCTTTAGTTTTGTCCTGAATGTCTGAGAAGTATATAGCAAACAGTAGAGGGCCCTGTGACAACCCAGGTCTGCTGGTTGATGTGGAGTCACCCACTTTGATAGTGTGTCTGGTTTGTGAGCAAGTTAGCAACCCATCTTACAACAAAGGTGTTTACATTTAGTTTTCCAAGTTTATCCAGTATTTCCTTTGCCCTTTCCCACAGGGAGAAGGAGGTTGATGGAAGAGGAACTGCAGAAGGGGAGTTTGAAGTTGAAAGAAGCTCCAACAACGCTACAAACGCATACGCTAATGAAAATGTGGGGATATGGACAGGAGGTTAAGTTTGGAATTTATCAAACCACGAATTGACTGCATCAGAGTTTTCATTACTCAATAAAGGTCTGAATTTCATACCTTCTAGTAATATGGGCATAAGTGACTTATCAGTTAGCTTATGACTGTTTACTCGCAATGTAGCTTTGAGAATACAGTTTAATAGTCTAGATTATGTAAGAGATTCACAGTATAATACCATCATTACCACACAATGCTAAAACTTTTTGAGAGCATGTGAAAATGTTATTTATACATATGATTTTAAAAATGTTACCAATGGGAGAACAAGTAATTTGACAATATCTGAGAGACAAGCAATGTCTGAGTTACAGAAAAATAATGAAATAGTCATTCATCCTTCAGATAAAGGGGGACCAGTTGTGATATTGAACTTACATTTTTATTATGATGGGATGACTGAAATGTTGAAAGATACTACTGTATATAAAATCATATGAATGGATGTGGTGGATAGTATGAGTAGATATATGTTTAATGCTTTGCATGAGTGTATGTGTATGGGGAGGTTGACTAAAGAATTATTTCAATTCTTTATTGTTGAGAAACCACTGGTTCCACAATTACATGGTCTCCCAAAGATACAAAAGAATCCCAGATGCCCTAAATTTAGACCCATTGTAGCAGGTGCGGATGGCTCATGGAACCCATATCCATTTATTTGGATGAGGAACTGAGAAATGTGTTGAATGAATTTCCTCAGGTATTGAAAGATGCTGAGCATTTTTTGGGTGACCTGTATAGGGTAGTAGAAGAACCAGTACTAATGGGGATGGAGTTATTAGCCATGTTCAATGTAGTCTCACTGTTCACAAGCATATCAAATGAAAGGGGCATTAGTATGATGAGCTCTGTTTTGTTAAAACATGGCAAACTGTCAGAGCAGTGAGTAGACTTTCTTTGTATGCTTTTGGAAATTGTCTTGGAACATAACATATTTATGTTCAATGACACCTGTTACTGGCAAGGATAAGGAGTTGCCATGGGTATTAGTTGTGCCAACACATATGCAAATCTGGTTATGGTGGATTGGGAAGAGCAACATTTGTTGCATGATTCCTGTGTCGTCTTCCATAGACGGTTTGTGGACGATCTTATTGTTGGTTGTAAGGGGCATGAGGAAAGTTTAAGATTGTTTCATCAACATCTTAACTGTACTAGTGATTTTTGACAGTTTACCATGAACTGTTCTAGAAGCAACACAGATTTTTTAGATGTTACTGTCTTTAAAGTTGAGAATGGATTGAGTACTAAATTGCACAGGAAATCTTGTTACTGTCCAGCCTTTTTACACCGTGACAGTATGCATACAGAGCACATTTTCCCTAACATAGTTAGGGGACAGGCAAAAAGAAGCTATGTACTCACCATAACATTCCATGTGAGTTGTTTAGCTCACCTTTATTCTCACTGATGGGTTCGGAGCCGATCCTCGGCTCTGACACAGCCGATAGCAAAGCTCAAGGTTTGCCAGTAGCTCGAGACCAAGCCCCTTATCCCATGATGCACTGCTGGAATTACCTCAGATCTTGTTTGCTGCGTGTATATATACCCCTGTAGGGGGAGCACTCCCCAAGAAGGAAGAAGTACTGAACAACCAGGATGATACTAGCCTCTAGTTCAACTGTCAGCCAGGAGGGGGATGGAGGGATGGACGTGAGAATAAAGGCGAGATAAACAACTCACATGGAACGTTATGGTGAGTACATAACTACTTTATGTGAAGCTGTTAAATCTCGCCGTTTATTCTCACTGATGGGTAGCGTCCCTAGCACCCGCAATCCTGGGTGGCTAATGGGAGTACATTTTTCAGGACCGTAGAACCAAAAGAAGACCTGTCCCTGGAAGCCTTATCTACTTTGTAATGAGTGATAAAGGTATGAGGCTTAGACCAAATGGTTGCAGCACAAATGTTATCAAGGGGTAATTTAGCTTGAAAGGCAGAAGACGTAGAAACGGCTCTCGTTGAATGAGCCTTTGCTTTGTGTGGCAAAGGTATGTTAGCATTTGCATGAACAAATGAGATACAATCCGATAACCATTTTGAAAGGGTTGTTTTAGCCACTGGTCTACCTTTTCTGGCCTCCGAAAAGGATACAAAGAGTTGATCTGATTTTCTAATATCCTTAGTTCTATCAAGATAAAATCTGAGCTGTCTGTGTACGTCAAGTTTGTGCAGCATGTATTCCAATTGGTTGGAATGGTTGGGAAAAAAGACTGGCAACTCAATGACCTGATTGATATTTGACTCGGAACAGACTTTAGGTAAAAAGGAGGGGTTTGTTCTGAGAGATACTCTATCAGCATGGAAAAACATATAAGGAGGTCTGATAGATAATGCTTGAAGTTCTGACACTCTGTAGGCAGAAGTAATGGCCACTAGAAAAATAGTTTTCCGGGACAAAAATTTGAGATCACAAGATGATGCTGGTTCGAAGGGTGGAAGAATTATTTGAGATAGCATAAAATTCAAATTCCAAGGAGAATAAAGGGTTTTGACAGGAGATCACCTTTGAGAAAAACCTTAGATAACTTATGGGCCATAATATTTAACCCATCAAATCCAAAATGGAAATTTGATATGGCGGCTAACTGAACCCGAACTGTGGCAGCTGCTGCTCCTTCCTTAAAAATCATTGTCAAAAACTCTAAAATGGATGACAAAGGAGCTCGGAAAGGGTCAATTTTTTGTATACTGCCCCAAATGGAGAACCTTTTCCACTTACTGTGATATCATTTTCTGGTGGATGGCTTATGAGAAGACAATAGAATTTGTTTTGTGTCATCTGAGAGTGAATGAAGCCTGGCTATTTGGGGAAATGGCTTAGCCAAGCAGTCAGATTTAGAGACTGCAATGAAGGATGGAGGTCCCCTGATGGGTGTGTCAGGAGGTCTGGAACTGGGTCCAGGATCCATGGATCCTCCAGCAGATGATGGTGAAGAAAAGGGAAACAAATCTGTTGAGGCCAATGGGGGACTATGAGGATAACAGTCCTTTCCAGTGATTTTGTTTTCTGTAAAAACCTGGGTATCAATGGAATTGGTCGGAATGCATATAGGAGACCCGGAGACCAATCGTGTACAAGTGCGTCTCTCGGGGGATGTCCCGGAGGTGGTATTAGGGCAAAGTAGCTTCTGCATTTGGTATTGATGTGACTGGCAAAGAGGTTGCAGCAAGGCTGGCCCCATTTGCGGAAAATCATGTCCGCAATGTGTTGGTTGAGAGACCACTCATGAGGCAACAGGATTGTCCTGCTCAGCTTGTCCGCTATCACATTGGATTTCCCCGGGATATGCATTGCTAACAGAAAATGCTGGGATGACACAGCCCATTGTCATACCCTGAGGGCTTCTCGACAAAGGGGATAAGACTTAGTTCTGCCCTGTTTGTTCAAGTACCAGACCACTGACATGTTGTCTGTCTGAATTGCAATTGTCCCTAGAGGAAGAGAGTCCTGGAAGTACTGCAACGCCAGAAGTACTGCTCTCAACTCCAGAACATTGATATGCAGATGTGACTCTTGATCCATCCATGTGCCTTGGGCAGTCCTTCCCTGAAAATGTCCCCCCTACCCTATTAAGGAAGCGTCCGTGGTCACAGTGGCTACTGGGGGGAAGCACAAAGGGTCCTCCTATTGTGACATGAAGAGATGTCAACCACCACCAAAGGTCTCTCTTGCAAGAATTTGTGATGAGAATCATATGGTTCATTGGTAATTTCTGGTAAGACCATTGAGCGAACAGGAGCCATTGAAGAATTCACATATGCATCCCTGCGAGTGGAATGGCTAGAATTGCTGCCGCCATCAAACCTAGTACCTTCAAGACCTTTGTGGCTGTAGCTCTGTTCTCTGACACCAATGAGTTGACGTGTTGTTGAAGAAGTGAGACCCTTTCGACTGGAAGACGTACAGTGGTGGTTGAGGTACCTAACTCTGCTCCTATAAAGACAGTATGCTGCGATGGCGACAAGGCAGACTTTTCGAAGTTGACTGTAATGCCTAAGTGGTGGCAGTGTCAGAGTAGATTGTGTTACCTGAATCAATTGATGCCTGGTGGTAGCGGTGAGGAGCCAATCGTCTAGATATGGAAACAGCTGGAATCCTAGATGCCTCAGGTGAGCCGTGACCACTACCATACATTTGGTGAACACTCTGGGGCCTGTAGTGAGACCAAAGGTCAGAGCTCGAAACTGGTAGTAATTGGCTCCCAGCCGGAAATGCAGGTGATCTCTGGAGCATCTGTCCATCTTTATGTGGTAGTACACGTCCTTGAGATCGGTGGAGCAAATCCAATCACCTTTCCCTAAAAAGGGAAGAATGGCCTGATGCGTGACCATTCGGAACTTCTCTTTTTTTTACAAATTAGTTGAGTCTGCTGAGGTGCAAGACAGGTCTCCAGTCCCGTTTTCTTTGGAATCAAAAAGAATCTTGAGTAAGTTCCGAATCCAACTTGGTCTGCTGGGACTGGCTGGATGACTCTTTTTCTAGCAACTTGCAGACCTCTATAGTTGCTTGTTCCCTGAGACTGGGTGGAACATCCGGGATTCTGTTTACAGGAGTGAGAGGGGAAGAGAACGGTATGAAATACCCTCTGGAAATTATGCTTTGTACCCAGGTATCAGACTTTATGCTTAGCCAGGCTTCTGGGTACAAAGATAAGTGACTCCCAACTGCCTCCAGAGCTGGACAGCCAGGACTCCTTTCAGGAGCGCTGGTAGGGCTGACCAGAGAACTGGCCTCTGTCATCCTGTGGTTGTGGACCCCCCCCTGCCGCGCAGGCAGCGTCTTCCATTATAACACCCTCCTCTGCCTCTAGAAGGGGGTTTCTCCACGTGTGTCCTGAAAGGCTCCATGTGCTTTTCGGAACCACATCTTTTCGCCCTTAGGGCCCTTGGGATAGGGCCAAGTAGGGGTAGAAAAATGGACTCCAATGGCAGATAGAGTCTTGCCTTCCTGCTCACACCTGGTTAGAGTTTCCTTTACCTTGGGCCCAAACATTGTTGAGCCATCAAATGGGGTGTTGATAAAGGAAGACTTGAAAGACTCTGCAAAGGAACAGAGACACATCCAGGCATGTCTACGCAGAGCAATGCCTGAACTAGCGGCTCTACTCGAACCATCAGCTGCGTAAGATATGAGACGCATGGACGAGTTCACAATCGAGTTTAGGGTAGCGAGCTGTGTGTTAACTTTGTCGGCAACCCCTGCAGCTACCATACCCTGGAGATTATCTCCTAGCTCTTTCAGGAGATCTCTTTGTAGTCTTGTAAAATGGGTTAAATAGTTCAGTGATCGAAGGGAAAAGGTCGCTGAATTAAACATGCGTTTCCCATATCTATCCATGATCCTAGAATCTCTGTTAGGAGGATGGATAGATGAGGATGTCTCAGACGTTTCCTTTTTGATGGCTGCAGCCACCACCATGGCATCAACAGGCACTCCCTTAGTCAAACAGGCTTTGTCCACTGGGGCAGAGATGAACTTATTTGGCTTCCGAGAGACAAGTTCCATGGCCTCCGCAGACTCCCATGCCTTACGAGAGATCAGCTCCATGAGCTCATTGTAAGGCGGAGACACCCAAGAAGTGGAAGGTTGAGACCCAAAAGCCTTCAAGAGCACTGATTCGTCTTCAGTAGGGCTTTTGGATTGCCAACCGCCCCTCTGATTAAGGAGCTCTAATATCTCCGCAGAGAAGATATCCTCAGAGGGGGATCGAGGGGACCCTTCTGACTCATTCAAGTCAGTGTCAGATGTCAAAGACTTCTGTGGGGAGTCCAAGTGCCTCCTCTTGCACAGTCTCTTCCTGGGTACCTCCTTAATGGGGGGATATGGGGAGGTCTAAGAAGAGCAGGGGGCACCATGTGGGGCTACTTGAGGCTCAGGGTCTCCACGCTTGGGTGGACTGGTAGAAGCAGGAGCAGACACAGGCACTTGAGGGGAGGAGGAAGCCAGACCTGATGCTGATGATGTCTTTGGAGACAGGACTCTCCTCATGGCATCGAACACACCATGGCTCTGACGAGAATGGGTAGATGGATCCGAAGGGACTGTCCGATCCTCCCACACCGAGGCCATGGGCTCCGAGCCTGAGGTAGGAGCCAAGCTCATCTGAGCCAAAGCCCCGGAGTGGAAGAGTCGGCATCGACAAATTGGTACGACTATCCTCCCCGGACCAGACAAGAGAGTGTCGGCTCCTAGAGTCCCCAGTCAGCACCGAGGACATCTGAGTAGATGGAACTGATAACACCGGAGCAGGTCTCAGCTCCACAGGCTCAACAACCATCAGGTCGGGCTCCTTTGGATCCTTAAGTCCAGTACAGCTCAGAGGAGGAGTAGTCAACTCCGGGTTAATGGTATTCGGCTCAACGAAGGTGTTGAAGCCGACAACAATTTGGCAAGACCTGTTGCCCGTAAAAGCTTCTGCACCAACCAGTCCATATCCAGATCTGAGAGGCTGACAGAAGATTTTGAGGAGTGCACCGAGTGTGCTGATTGGAGCAGAGGAGATGAGGGAATCTCAGAAACCGGCTACAAAGCTGTGAGCTGGCACCGAACAGAAGGGACATTCGGTTCTGAGGAAAGTGGAACTGATGACCCTACACCCTCCATATTTTTAGTCTTTTTCTATGCTTTTGAGTCACCTGAAGACTTGGAAGACTTTGAGGATCTACTAGCACCATCTTGGTCACCCAGTGCTTTGGAGAAAGGGTGCTGAAGTTAACCCCTATCCACTAATTTCCTCCTTCGCTCCAAAAGTACCCTGGAAGAGAAGGAGTGACAGATACTACAAGAGTCTTGGAGGTGTAATGCCCCCAGACAATAAACACACTGAACATTCCCATCAGTGACTGACATTTTTTGCCCACAATCCGGACATTTTTTTGAAGCCAGATTTAGGATGTGGCTTCTCTTTCTCATCAGACATCTCTATTATAAATTTAAACAAGTTTAAACAATTGAAACACACTCAAGAAATTATCTAGCAAAGTACTCCTAAGAATGTGGTTAAATACAAGGCCAACTATTAGGCCAACACTACAGAAAAAAACTAGCCAACACAGTTCACTTATTTAAAACTAAATCTAAGTCTAAAACTATATATATATATATATATATATATATATATATATATATATATATATATATATATATATATATATATATATATATATATATATATATATATATATATATATATATATATATATATATATATGGGTCTACTTTAAATAACCGAACCGACACTTCACCGACACGCAGAAGACCGAGACGAAAGGACCGAAAAGCAAGTTGATCGAAAAGGTGATTTGCCGACAGCCGAAAGACCGACAAGGGCAACGTGTGAGCGCGACTCGGTAAGTGTGCGATAGTGACGGATTTAGGAGCGGTCAGGTAAGTGTGCAATATTGAGGGATTTTGGGTTAGGGTGTGGGAAAGGTGAGTGTGCGGTAGTGTCGGAGTTAGGGATTTTGGGTTAGGGTGTGGGAAAGGTGAGTGTGCGGTAGTGTCGGAGTTAGGGTTCGGGTAAGGTAAGTGTGTGATAGTGACGGACTGTAGTTTAGGGACGGGTTAAGTGAGTTAGGTTTAGAGTGCAGGTAGGGTGAATGTGCGATAGTGATGGGCTTTATGTTTTAGGGTGGGTTAATTGAGTTAGGGTGCAGGTAGGTTAAGTGTGCGATAGTGACAGTCTTTAGGTTTAGGGGTGGGTTAAGTGAGTTAGGGTTAGGGTGCGGGTAGGGTAAGTGTGCGGTAGTGTCGGACCTTAGGGTTAGGGTTTGGGTTAAGGTTAGTGGATATGTCATTGTGTGTAATGTGTATTTTTGTGTCGGTGTAATGGTGTTCGGTTTTGTGAGTTGTCGGTGTTGTGTGTTTTCGGTTATTTGGGGTCGGTGTTTTGTGTGTCGGTGAAGTGTCGGTTCGGTTATTTAAAGTAGACCCATATATAGATATATATATATATATATATATATATATATATATATATATATATATATATATATATATACTATCCTATCAAGAAAGTCAAGAAAAAAAGTTTTTAAACTTGCAAATAGATGAATCTATTGATTAATATTGGTCCGAGCTATCTGGAACACCGAGATCTGTGCCGTGGCAAACTAGATCTGGGGTAATTCCAGTAGTGCATCATGGGATAAGGGGCTTGGTGTCGAGCTACTGGCAAACCTTCAGCTTTGCTATCGGCAGTGTAGGAGCCAAGGATCGGCTCCGAACCCATCAGTGAGAAAAAACGGCGAGATTTAACAACTTCACATTGAGGGTTTCACACCTCTGTTAGGAAGATGAGTATCAGAAAGAATTGGATAATTTGAAAGAAGGCTTCTTGAGTAGGGGATATAGTGTGTATGAAATTGAAGAAGGCTATGTAAGGGTACAAAATGAAAGAAAAGGGAAAGCCAGACCTTACTACTCAGCAAAAAAATGAATACAGCCAAAAACGAGAGAACAGAAAGAGTCTTTTCAGACCTCAATGGTACTGCCTTATGCTATGGATGTTGGTAGGTTTAGAAAGATCATACAAGAGAATTGGCATATTCTTTTGGTGGATGATGAAACCACCAGAATAGTAGGCACGGGACCCTGTTTTATTTACAAAAATAAAAATAATCTAAAAAAACAATAGCTGTGTTACCCCAGACAGAGGAATGTAGCAGAAAATATTCAGTATGGGACACATAAATATGGAAATTGTGCCTATTGCATGTATATATATTAATCAAGATTTTTCAAGCATCCAGGGACAGGGCATCTATGGGAAATTAGAACAGGAGCAGACTGTAATACCCCCAATGTGGTTTATGTGGCACACTGCAGGGTATGTTTCCATTTTTATGTAGGGAAGACAAACCGTCATCTTAGAGAACGGGTAAGAGACCATATTTACCGCCCTAGGAGGGGGATGGACTGCAGTGCCCTAGCTAAGCACACTATGTTGACTAATGAAGCGCATGTGTTCTTGTTTCAAGTACTACATGTACAAACCGTGAATAGTAGGTTGGGGGACCATGTTAATCAGACAGAGTGTGTGGAATTACAGTGGATCTTGAGGTTGGGGGGTACATAGGGGGCTGGGTCTTAATGACTCTATCCCCCTTAAACCAGTTTTAAAATCTAGGAAATTAAAGTAATCTAGATTTCATGTACTATTCATATACAGCTTTTGTGTTTTTATACGTACATTTTTAGTATGTTGAACTTCAAGTATATCTATTTGTGCATATGGATTGTTAGATGTATTAATTTGTGCAGTAAAAGTATTGTGTAAGAGCATAGATTGGTACATAGCTTGAATAGAGTGGGTGGGTTGATGGCAGTTTCAAGTATTTGATTGGTTGGTTGTGAAGTTTGAAATGGGTATTTAAGTAAAACTTAATCGATTCTTAGCTGTCTGATGAAGCAATGTTGATCATTGTGAAAGTGCTCACTCATTTTCAATAAAACGTTGGATTTTTATACTTTGTGAACTATCTACCTTTCTTCAGTTACCTTCATCCTTTGGGTATTATTTTATTGCCTGAACTGTTGTTTGCCTCGTTTACTGGGTTCATTTGGGAAGATTTGTCATTATTTTTTTATGTATTTATCAGCATATTATTCTCCTGTGCCCAAATAGTCAATTTAGTCACGTTCTTTTGCAGACATGCGTTACTTGTAACACATTATCAGTTTACCTAATTTCAGGTCATTTGCCTATAGACTGTAGAACACCTCATTAAAAAGTTAGGTCTGAAAGACACAATCTAAACAAGTAAGGGTCTATGACAGAGACCTGTGGGACACCCTGACTGTAACCAAGAATTTCACCTGTCCAGTTGCTGTGTGATACTTGCTATGTTCTATTTGTAAGTCATGCAGTTATCCATCTTATCAAGAGTACATTGATAGCTAGTTTTCCTAGTTTACTGATCAGTGTTTTGTGTATGACCCTGTCAAATTCTGAAGTTAAATCTATATCAATTACATCACAGCACAGTTTCTCATTCATAGCTGTTATTTTATTGTTATGGGACATCATCTTATCTGTGGCAATTGATCTATTTTCAATATAAGCATGCTGATATATGGTTTCAAGTCCCAGCCTATCCAATTCTGACAATAACTTATTGAACATTAACTTCACTGTTATTCTTCCACAATATGAATGCAGACTTAAGGGTCTTATTGACTCTGGGTTTGTCCTACTCCCCTTTCCCTTAAAAACAGGTTTAATAAATGCACGTCTCCAATCTTGAGGAACCTCCCCATATTTATATGACCTAATAAATACTAGATATAATGGTATTTCCCTTTTTAATTTCTCCAAATCTTGGACCACACTCCTAAGTCAAAGTACAATTAAAGTTCATGAAATTAGTGTTGTTTCATACTTTGATGTCAGCCAAAAGTGCTCTTCATAGCACCCGCAATGTGTATAGTAATGACTCCTTCTGCAATTCGTACGGAGTTACATGTATTGGTAGCCTACCTAAATGTGTTTGTAGACTCCTTTTTATAAGACCCGTTGTTCCTACTACTACTGGAACTATCTGGGTGCTTTCACATTGCTCTCATTTCTGCTTGCAAATCCTGATATTTTATGACTTTGTATCTCTCTGTATGCAGGACACTGTATTCACTGGCTGTGGCGATTTCAATGATCAATACTACTTCTGTCTTCTTTTCATGGACCATTATATCCAGTTTTCTAGCATCTATCTTTTGAACTGTTGGGAATGGATGATCCAATGTGTTGTAGACTTCACCATTTTCTATGATGCTTTGTGGCTCATGTTTCCAGTGTTTCTCAGCCACTTCAATACCATAATGTTTGCACACTCCCCAGTGCAACAGTCTTGCCACATTAGTATGCCTTTCAGTATATAGTCCTTCTGTCATTAGTATGTTGCAACCAGCAACAGGGTGTGCAACTGTTTCCAATTCTGTTTTACAAAACCTACATTTGTCTGTTTCTACCACATGTTCAATCGAGTTTGTACACCAATGTGTGCATAACCCACTATCTTGTGTCATCAATATTAACCTTTTATCTCTTGGTTTGAATTTGCCTCTCCTTAACCATTCCTGCATTTGTTCCTGATCAACATGATGTTCTTCTAGAAGTTTTCTATACTCGTAACTACATTTAAGCATTTTCCACATTTCTTGCCTTCTCAACTGCTCCTTCACCTTATATTCTTTCTTTTGTTTTTTGCTACATTCAGGTGCTGCCTGTTTTTTATCCAGTTGTGATTTGATTTCCATTCCTGCTTGATGCCGATATACTTCTGCTAGCCTAAGCAGGGAAGTCATCTTAGATTTACTCTCCTCTGTTTCAAAATGTTCACTACATTTGGGTCTTGTGAGGTCAGCAGATATGTGTAGAGTCCCACAACTGCAGATCTGTACATGTAATCAATTTCAAGGAGGCCTATCCCTCCTTCAGAACAGGAAATATATAATCTTGGTATGCACTGGCACTGATTTTTAAAAATAATTTGGTGAGCATGAAGCATCCTTCTTGTTTTCCTATATAATCTATCCAACACATTTTGGAGCCAGTCAATCACTTTAAAACTGTAGGTTAGGACAGGTTGAGCAAATCAGTCTATAACTTGGATTTTGCTCCTAGATGTCACCACTGTTTTCAGGATTAATTTAAGCCTTCTAAAGTACTTATTACTAAGTTTTATTTGCATTTGTTCATGTTTTATTGTTGATCCTTCATCAGTTAAAAAAAAAACGGTGAAACCTTTGCAATGAGTAAAACCATTTATTATTAAGCACTTTTCGTTTGCAGAGTCTGCAAACTTCTTCAGATCTGAAGAAGTTTGCAGATTCTGCAAACGAAAAGCAATTAATAATAGTTTTACTCACTGCAAAGGTTTCACCGTTTTTTGTTTTTTTTAGTTTGTTTGTGACATTTTTAACAATTTGTCTTGATCCTTCATCAGTTTCCAAATATTTATACACTCTGTCTTGCTCAAGTTCTTTTATATCACATTCTTGTCCCAAACTGATGTTTTCTTGGTGCTTCAGTTTACCTGCTTTAAAGGTTGCTTTAGCACATTTATCAAGACCAAATGACATTCTTAGATCATCTGAAAAAGTTTTGACAACTTGCAGTTATACTTTCAGTTCCTCATCTGATGAGCTATACAATTTCAAATCATCGACAAGTCTTTACACTTTGTTGTTTTCTAGGTGCCAAATTATAGCCATGGCCTAAGTTGTTAAGTACTGATAAAAAAACACAAATTCAAGTAAAACAGCAGTTCACAAAATATTGTAATTATTGAATCAATTTATTATATGTATGCTTTGTACTATTCTATTTAATGTAGATTGGGTTTTATTGTTATTAATTAATTGTGTTTTATGATTGGCTGTGAGTTTTTTTAATTCCTTTAAATATGGTATAACAGGATATTAAGTCAACACTGATGAAGGGTTTATGACCTGAAAGCTTTGATTTATTAAAATATTTTTTACATTAATTCAGTTTGTTTTTTTCATCTATGCTAAGCTGTTAAGTGGACAGCTTAATGGGTTAAAGGCAAGGCAGAATAGCAGCAGTGACAGAGAGTCACCCTGGAATATCCCCCTTTGAATTTTTATCCCTGGGATAATAATTCGTCCTTTATCATGGCTTAATTGCAAAGTGGTCTGCCACTGTTTCATGGTCACTGTAATGTAGCTGATCAGTGTAGGGTGTAACTTATACATTTTTAAGCACTCTTTTATCCATGAATGTGGGATACTATCAAATGCTTTTTTGTATTCAATCCATGTCATACTTAACTTCTTCATCTTTTTACAGTTCGCCACTATGAGTTTAACAGCAAATGATCCTTTGTTCCATATGACTTTCTTTTATTGCCTTTTTGTTCTATTGCAATAATTGAGTTTTCTTCTAAATGACTATAGACTCTGTCGGCATCAATTCCAGTGTATAGTTTATATGTCGCTGGAAGATAAGTTATTGGTCTGTAATTTTTAGGGGAGCTTGCAGGTTCACTCTTAAGTAGGAGCATTCTTTTTCCTGTTGTTAGTCAAGGTGGTGTCTGTTCGGGTAGCACATATAAATAGTTCTTACTCATGGCTAAATCTTCATGCAAAGATGACAATGCTTTTAACCAGAAGTTAGGTACTGCATCTGGGCCTGGAGTGCTCCAGTTTGGGGCTTTTCTTAACTCTGTTTCAATATCTCTGGCTGTTCTTTTATCCCATTTCATATCCTGCACCTTTAAACATCTTATTCTTTCTTTTACTTCTTCTATCCATTTAGCATCTTTGTTATGTTCCACAGGATCTTTATAGATACTTCTCCAAAAATGTATCTATTTCTTCTTTTTTGGTGGTCTTTCAATTCCTTTTACCTTGTTTCCCAAGTCTTTAACTTTTTTGGGTCATCAATAAATTGCTTATTTTGTACTTTTCCATTATATTTATCCACATATCTTCTAAGGTTTTCCGCTTGTGCTGAGATTTTTAGTTTATTTGTGATAGTTCATGACAGGTCCTGATCTGTTCTAATACTGCGCATTGCTTTTATCATGTCTATCTTTCTAAGTATTTTCATTGATCTGTTCCCTCTTTTATACTCTTCTAACAATGACACTTCTTGTCTTAGCTGCTTTATAGTTTTCTCTATTCAATACTTCCATGATGGTATTCAATTTCTCTCCTCTCTTCCTCCCTCACTACCCTGTGTTCTTGTGGTAGAACTTTATTAGTTATTAATTTAGCTGCACAGTAATATATCCTGTTTACTTCTGTTACATTGCATGGATCTGTATGGACAGTCCTAATTATTGTGTTCATTTGTTTTATCAAACTTCTGACTTTTTGGGTTTTATTGACCTTCTGCAGTCTATTTCTTTCATTGTTCTTAATATGTACATCTATCTCTATTAAGTCAAGCAACTCTTCTCTTAGCTCATTTTCTTCTAAACTGAGGGCACATTTTTTTTTGTTTTCCATTTCCTGCAGGCATTCTATAGAAAGTTTTATTGCATCTTCCTGTGGCACATTCTCTTCAATTTTATCCTGTGCCATCTGTTGTTCTGTCATATGGGAACTCACTGGCCTATCACTTCTCAACATTAACTGTGTCAGAGTTTCCACAGTTTCCTGTTCCTTCCCTTGCCATCCAGCTTCAATTGAATACTTATACTCGTTTTCTGTGGAAGGCTCCAAAATATCTTCATATGGCACCTGACCAATTGCTTCCCATTCTACTGGTTTCCACTAAATTTGGAGTTCCATTATTCTTTCCTTTTGTGGTGCTTTCTGAATTAGATTTTCTACACTGAATCCTTCACTTTGGAGGTACTCCATAACCTCAGTTTCTATTTCTTTAACTCTTCTATTACTGATCTCCTTTTCCTCTTTGTCTTCTTATTTTTTGTATTGTAAAGTTTTCCATGTCTGGATTTCTTTGCCTGTATTTCTCTTCAAATATCTTTGGTGCTGCTCTTTTTGTATTGATTAGTTTTGCTTTCTCCTTTGCATAGATATTACACCATATTACTTCTCTTTTTCTTTCCCATGTCCATATTTCTTCTTCAGAAGTCTCCTGATCTTCCTGTTTCTCCTTACTTTGGGGACTCATTCCATCATGCTGTGATGTAACCTGTGTTAGACCTTCTACATCAAATCCTTCACTTCACAGGCACTTCATAACTTCAACTTCTATTTTTTTAACTTCTACTTTAATAATCTGCTTTTCTACATTCCCTCTTTGTGATATTTTTTATTGTGAAAGTTGCCATGTCTGGATACATGTGTCTGTATTTCTCTTTGAATATCTTTGGGACTAACTTTTTTATGCTCATTAATCTGGCTTTAGCATTTGCATAAATATTGCACCATATCACATTTCTTTCATTCCCATGTCCATATTTCTTTTTTATACTTTTCAAAAATATCTAGGTTTTGTTGTTTATATTTTTGCACTTCCTCAGATGCTTCTTTTTCCAAACAAATCAAAGTTTCTTGGTCTATATACTGTTTTTCAAAAAAATATTGTATTAATGACCACAAATTTTTATTTGAAGCTTCTGACAGTTTTTCTTGCTGAAGTATTTTTCTTTCCTCTAATTTATCTCTTAATCTTTTTGCATATCTTGTGTATGGAAGTTCTTGGCTTTTTGCATAACAGTAACAATACATAATTTCTTTCTTATTCTCAGTAAGCCACTCTACTGTCTTTATGGATCTTCTTTGGCCTATCAGGTTTTGTGATTTTTATGGACTGATACTTCCTTCTACAACAGGGGGGGCATCCTCCCCCTGGGCCTGGCCTGGCTCCATTGTAGGAATGTTTCTGTACTTTGAGGATTCTACACTGTCATTTTTTCCAGTCCTGGCACCAGTGTGCCTACCAGGATTGGGCACTTTGTTTTTCTGGGTCTTGTGCACCCAGCTATCTTTTTTAATTTTTGACCTACTTCTGTCCATGATATATGCTATATATATATATATATATATATATATATATATATATATATATATATATATATATATATAGTCTATATATCAGTGTTGCCTTGGTGAGATTTTATAGAAAACAGGATCCACCTCATGAAGGTACTCACCAAGACTTCAGGATTAATTCAATTTCAGCACTACTACTCTCCTTTGCTTCCTGACTTTTCATCTCTCCATTTGGACCCCTAATGGTACTTTAAGTTTTTGCTGAAGTATTATCAGGTCATTATTACTAATTCTGTCTCCTTCCTGTGCTTTGTATGAATCCAGTTTGTGCAGTTCTTTTTCAATATAATCTGATTTGATTCCAGTATTTGAGGTTACCCGGATGTCACTAGGACAACTTATCACCCCCTTTGTGGAGCCAAATTATTTCGCATAAGATTTTATAAATATATCTATAATCTGTTGTGTCTGTGAATAAATTTTAGAATGTACACAGTTTATCAAATTGTATGTCTTTATTCCTTCCACATCTTATGTATCTATAAAATGGTTTCCTATTATGCTCAATATCTTTATATAAATTTTCTTCAAATTTTTCTTGATCTCATCTCACACTATGCTTAATTTGTTTGTCTAGCTTGTTTATTTCAAATTTCAAACTTGTATTTCTACCTTTCTTCCATTTCTTGTAGTTGTGTCTCTCACCTTAATCTGGTATCTTGTTCTTATGGAAATATATCCCCCTGACATTGTATGCCTAGATCCTGATTTTAAACATTTATTTTTATTTTTTGCATTCAACTAATTTCACTTTCAAAACTTTCCAAATTCCATCTGCAGTTTTTCCATTGAACACATCACTCCAGTTAGTTTTACATAGTAAGTGTGTAATCTTCCATGCAATGGTTTAGATTTCAGTTTGGCAGAATTATCCAGCAACAAATTTATAACCCTATGATCACTGCACATTAACAGTTGTAAAACTTGACTTGAAGTGACAGTAGTTTCTTTAGGAACACAAACAATGTCAAGCATGTTCTGTTCCCCGGCATGTTTTTATAATCTGAAACAACTGTTGTTCCTGAACATATGCTGTGAATAATTTTCTTACCAATATTGTTGAATCAATATTATTCCAATCTGTTTCTGATAAATTTAAGTCCCCAACTAAAATTATTTTTCCCTCCTGTGTTCCATACAAGAAATGTATGAACTCCTCTAGGTCATCTGTACTTGACTTTGGTGGTCTATACACTCCAATAATTGTTATATGTTCCAGGGTTGTCTTTATTGTCATAGTTATACAGTCTATAGTATTGGTGTTATCACTGAACATGTAATACTCATATATCTCATAACTATCTTTAATCTCTATCATAACACCTCAACCTGATTTTTTGTTAGAATGTCTGTTACAGTAAAAACATTTATTCCCTGATAGAACTGGTTTCCAGTCATTGTTCTTTAACCATGTTTCACAAATAATAACAACATCAATCTTGTAGAAATGTAACAAATTTTCCAATAAAATAATGTATTATTAATGCTCCTAGCATTAACAACCTTCAGAAATGCATCAAATGTTGCTGTCTGTGAACTGTTAAATGTTCGACCTGGCAAAAATCCTGCCTAGTATTTGTCAAATACTGAATAATATCTGCTGCAAATATTCTCTTTCCTGATCTTGACAAATGCATGCCATCTTGTCTGAACATGTGCGCCACAACTAGACTTGGATGGTCTACTAAGATATAATTGTTTGGATACGCTCTAGATTGTCCTCTCTGCATTCTATCTTTCATCTACTCCAGTACAGGTAAGACATATAACACTGCAACAGTGAAAAGATTGTTTACAGATCCCAGTACTCCCAATGTCAATTTTTTTACACAGTGAAGACTATTTATAAGTTTAAAAGGATGATTATCCAACACACGTCTGAAATTAGAAGTAGACTAAGCAAGAATCCTATTGCAAAGCACAGCACTGAATCACTGGGTCATTCTTTTTTCACTTTTCACATTTTGGACATGAACAGGATGGGTCAACTCGATGGGAACTGTAATACCATTCTTGAAAAGAAGGAGCTGGAATGGCAAATTTACCTTAATGCCTAAAACCTGCCAGGACTTAATTCTGATTGTTCAATTAAATGCATTCTTCATCTAGGAAGCTGGACCACAAATTATTCTATTATTGGTTTTGCCATAACATGTTTGCTCCTTTCTTCACTTTTCTTGGACATTTTTATAGCTGTATTTTTGATGGTTTCTCCTTGCTTTCTGTTCAGTTACAACAATCATTTGCATTTTTTCCACACGTTTTATTAATTGTTTTTTTTTCTATTTTTAGTGTATAACTGATTTTATGTTCAGTTTCAACAGTGATCTGATGAAGTCATATGGATGAAAGCACGTTTCTTTGTTTGTTTTTAATACACTTATAATTACAGTTTTATTTTGTTTGTATTTCTATCTGTGATGTTTCTTTATGTCACATAATTTCCAAGGTTACTACAGTGGGCGTTGTTTTCTTGATTCATTTGCTTGTTGTCATACATGCATGCACACGTGTGCATGCATATGCCACACACACACACACACACACACACACACACACACACACACACACACACACACACACACACACACTCTCTTCTTCACTTCAGCTGCCATTTTTTCTTTTGTTTTATTTCTTTATTTCTTTTTACTTTTTTGGTTTATCACTCCTTTTGGGAGGATCTTGTTGTCACCTTGGGGCTAAACAGCCTTTAGTGAAGGGAGTTTTGTGACACCTTCTTTCTGTCTGGAAACAGACTAGGAGTTAGTTACTAGTTTTCCACTTCAGTTTAGTTGGACACTGTTTTACTAGTACTCTTTTTGTTCCTTATTTTTAGTTTGGATTATAAAAAAATAACTTGTGTTACATCACGCTAGCCTTTAGTTGTAGGCTAGGCTCCTTACTATGTATGAGGTTATCAATCATGATTTATGATGTGTTTTGCTTTTTATGTATATATTAGTTTTCCATGGGTTAAAGCTGTTATTTTAAAGTTGATCTCATGAAGTCCAGTTGGTGGATGAAAGCACTTATAAATTAAAGCTGAGTTATTCTGGTGACCAGGCCTGTTTATTTCTTCAGTAACTTCATAGAATAGGAATTAAGATGTGAAGTTTTGGACTGTTTATTACAGCTGTTACATTGTAATGTTTAAGTGTTTTTCATTTTTCACAAATAACAAGGAAGTGAAGTCAGTCTTCCACCTTAATGCTGGGGGAGCTATCTCCTTGCATCTTTGTTGTGTTTTTTGTACTTGTTCATCCTGTTATTCACTTTTTGTGATACACAGGGTTTCTGGACATGAGATGGATTTACCAGAGCCATTGGTGATCTTTGTTATTTGATCTTCCTAATCTTTTCTAACCTCCTCTTATTGATTGCTACAGTTACCGAAAAAACACCAAAAATCCACTTTCACCCACGGATATATATTACACACTTATGCCGATGTAACAGAATAAAGTGTGTAATATATATCTGTGGGTGAAAGTGGCTGGTATTCATTCAATGAGTCCTATAGTTATCATGCAAAATTTTATATGCCCTACTAATTATCTCTTTTTAACAGTAGCTTCTATTCTAGTCAACTAATAACTCTAGCAGTACTGATCTTTCACTTAGGTTTCTCCTATCCCCTTCTCTTTGTGTATACTCTAACTTCAACTTTTGATAGGGAAGGCAGTCTCTAGACTGCAGTCCAAATGACTTTTTGGCCTCTTCCCATTCTATTACTTTTCTGTCTAATTATTTGCTCCCAATCCCTTAGTTTCTTTGCTAGTTTTCTCCAGTAAATTCACATTCTTGCCTATTCTCTTTACCCCTAATTGCAACCATCCCTATGAACAGACTCTCCTTTCTCCATTCATGTGTTGACATAGTTCTTAGAATGCTTTCTGCTACTTTATGAATACAATACTATGGCTATTGTTATTTTCCATAAGGATCAGTATCCAAAAATCCCACTCTCTCCTTATTTCTTGAGCTTCCCTCCTGTCTCATCATCATCCCTTTGTACTTTGAATTATAGCTTTCTGTTTGTGTTATGTATATGAAATACCCTTTCAAATCAAGTAATCCCAATCCACTTTCTTTTATTGGAAGTATAAACTTATCCATCTTGACTCTTCCCCTCTTCACCTCCCAGATAAAATCCTTCGTCTCTTTAATAATTGCTATCTACAACTTCTCTTATGGTTGATAAAAGTAAGCCTGACCTGTGTATAAAACTTAAGGGACTAAAACATTTTCACTGCTTGTATCTTCCTATCCATTTTCCTAAACAGGAACTTCCAGTTCCTCAGTTTTTGTGATCAATTTTATCATGTCCCATAAATATGGGTTTTGCTGAACTAATCTGTGTGGGTACATAGTTTACAGCTATAGCCTTTGCTTTATCTTCAATAATTTTATATCCAGAAATGATTTGAAACTGCCTCAGAATATGCCACAACAATGAGATTTGGCAAAAACACGACCCCTACTGATTACCACATCAGCAGCAACCCCCTAAGCATAAAACCTGTGGTAAGAGACCTGGCCACTCCGGTTGATAACAACCTCACATTCGACCATCTTTGTAGCAGCAGTAGTCAGAAAAGCCTTTTACTTGGTTCATCTAATAATAAAGGGATTGCATCTAGAAAAAAAGAGGTTATTACCTCTCTATACTCCTCCCTCATTAGAACAATAATTGAGTACAACTCCCTATTTGTGATGTACCTCTCCAAACATCTGCATCAACTGGAAAGGCCTCTGAAATACCTCACAAAGAGAATCCATGGACTCCAATGCCTGTCCTATGCTGACAGGCTCGAGTCACTATCACTCTACTCAGTATCATACAGATTGCTCAGGGGTGATCTGTGTCTCACCTACAAGGCTATCTTAGATCCTGTCTTACTAGAGATGCTCCATATTTTTAAATCTAACTCCTCATGCACTACCCATTCAAAAGGACTGAATCTAATATGCAACATCAACAAAACCTGCTGGAGAGACAGGTTTGTCTCCTAGAGGCTGCCCTGTCTCTCTGGAATAGACTTCCCATACATCTCAAACAGAGCATCTCACTGATCCTCTTCAAGTGCACCCTTGATTAGTGGATGGGAAAATAAATATGTCCCAGGGGTTCCACCTGTATCCCTCACTGACAGGGGTGACATGTGCTGACTGAGGTTTCTCTTTGGGGATAAACTCTTGGCTAGGCTTGTAAGGGCCCCAGGGCCATTAGCCTAGTAACCTCCCATGATCCTATGATACATCTACAGGATCTGTGGTTATTTTCCTTGTTATTGGCTCCCTAAGCTTGGCAACAAACCTTTATACTTTCTCTAGCCTGAGTTGTTCTGCTAAAGGTTGTGCTTTGGAGTTATTATAAGAAAAGAAGTTGCTTAACAGCAATCTTTTTAAATGCATGCATATTATCCAAGTAGTCCCTTAATTTTTCTTTAGCACTCTGCAGTTGCACCTCTTGTTGTTCTCTGAGTTTCCCCTTTAACTTTAACATTTGTCAGTCCCTCTAAATAATTACTGCTGCTTTTTAACCATATCTATTTTTCTTTTATTGCTAACCTATTTTTAAACTCCACTTTCATCTTATCCCACTCCCCATTTCCTAGCTATATCATCTGCTATATCATCTGAAGAAAGTTCTAGCTTCCCAAATAATTTCCATAACCAATTGCTTACATTCCTCTGTTTTAAACAGATAGGTGGAGAAGCACCAGTGTCTCATTTTTACTTCATTACTCTGCATTTTTACCTTAGTTATTATTGGTTCAGGACATGAAATGGTTACTGGATGTGTTCAATGAAATGCACATGTTCCTGTGAAATAAAATTTCTGTCTAACCTAGCACAGTTGTTGTACCTTGGGGGATAATATGCAAATTCTCTCCAAGTTCCTACTACCGAGTTCACATCTTCCATACCAGTTTCTTCAAATATCTACCCTTATTTGTTGTATTTTCACTTCTATATCCTCCCATTACATCCTCACTATTGCAAATCAAATTCCAATCTCCACCTATAAGTAATATTCCCACAGAAAGCTGATTCTTTCTCCCAGAATTTCTTTCAGCTCCACTGCAGCAGTTTTAGGTGGAATATAAATACAAGCCAGCATAGTCCTTCTACCATTCTAGTAGCCCCTTACTACCACAAATCTACCTTTATTATATATTTTTCTCCTCTATCACTATTGGAGCTCCTCTAATTAACAGAAGTACTCCCCTTTTCCTTTGTCCCAGATATTCCACTGAATGTGGGGTTTTTTGAGAGTTTTCATTAAAACAAAAAGTCTTTTAAAATGTGACATAGGTTCAATGGAGATGACAAGAAACAACTGTATAAAGAACAGCCTGTCAAACACTAGTGGGTTCATGTAACACAAAAGCTGGAAACAGATATTTAAAAATGCTTTCATATATAATGGGTGGGAATAACAACTTCTTATTATAATGGCTACACTAAACATATTATTTTGGAATGTGAATGGCCAAAGAGGTATAGACAAAAAGGCAAGAGTATTGAATTATACTAAGAAATGAGTGCAAATAGTAATGCTATAGCAGACTCCTTTGGAAAGAAGTGATATGTGAATTTTAAAAATAAAGGATTTCAGAATAGATATTCAGCAGAATATCATGGACAAAGTAAAATGGGAGTACTTAACACGAATTGCTAGAGGAGCTCCAGTAGTGATAGAAGAGATGTAAAATATAGTAATGGTATATTTGTGCCAGTAAGGGACTACTGGCTATGGAGAAAGATTTCACAGGCATGTACAGTGGATATAAAAAGTTTACACACCCCTGTTAAAATGCCATGTTTGTGATATAAAAAAATGAGACCACAATAAATAATTTCAAAACTTTTCCCACCTTTAATATGACCTATAACCTGTACAATTCAATTAAAAAACAAACAAATCTGTTAGGGGAAAAATATAAAAAATAAAAAATGTACAATACGCTGTTGCATAAGTGTGCACACCCTTAAACTAATACTTTGTTGTGTGTGCACACCCTTAAACTAATACTTTGTTGAAGCACCTTTTGATTTATTTACAGCATTCAGTCTTCTTGGGTAGGAGTCTATCAGCATAGCACATCTTGACTTGGCAATACTTACCCACTCTTCCTTGCAAAAGCGCTCCAAATTTGTCAGATTGTGAGGGCATCTCTTGTGCACAGCCCTCTTCAGGTCACCCCACATATTTTCTATTGGATTTAGGTCTGGGCTCTGGTTGGATCATTCCAAAACTTTAATTTTCTTCTGGTGAAGCCATTCTTTTGTTGATTTGGATGTAAGCTTGGGGTCATTTTCATGTTGAAAGGTGAAATTCCTCTTCATCTTCAGCTTTCTAGCAGATGCCTGAAGGTTTTGGGCCAAAAGTGACTGGCATTGGGAACTGTTCATAATTCCCTCCACCTTGACTAAAGCCCCAGTTCTAGCTGAAGAAAAGCAACCCCAAAGCATGATACTGCCACCACCATACTTCACTGTGGGGATGGTGTTCTTTTGGTGATGCAAAGTGCTGCTTTTGCGCCAAACGTACCTTTTGGAATTTTGTCCAAAAAGTTCATCCTTGGTCTCATTAGACCATAACACATTTTTCTGTATGCTTTTGGGAGACTTGATGTATTGTTTTGCAAATTTTAGCCAGGCCTGGGTGTTTTTCTGTGTATGAAAAGGTTTTCTTGCAACCCTACCCCATAGTCCAGACATATGGAGAATATTGGAGATTGTTGTCACATGTAATACACAACCAGTACTTTCCAGAAATTGCTGCAGCTCCTTCAGTGTTATTGTAGGTCTCTTGGCAGCCTCCCTGACCAGTTTTTATCTTGTCTTTTCATGAATGTTGGAGGGATGTCCAGTTCTTTGCAACGTCACTGTTGTCCCATATTTTCTCCACTTTTTGATGACTGTCTTCACTGTGTTTCATGGTACATCCAATGCTGTGGAAATCTTTTTGTACCCTTCTTACTGATACCTTTCAACAATGAGATCCTTTTGATGTTTTGTAAGCTCTCTATGAACCATGGCTTTTGCTGTAGCAGGCACCTGAGTAAATGTCAGGAAAATCCTACTATGACAGCTGAACTTTATTTGGGGTTAATCAGAGTCTCTTTAATTGATGCAGGTGTGTAGCTAAGAAGACTGAATGCTGTAATTAAATCAAAAGGTGCTTCAACAAAGTATTAGTTTAAGGATGTGCACACACAACAAAGTATTAATTTAAGGGTGTGCATACTTATGCAACCAAAGTAGCGTACATTTTTTATATTTTTCCCCTAACAGATTTGCTTGTTTTTAATTGAATTTTACAGCTTATAGGTGATATTAAAGGTGAGAAAAGTTTTGAAATGATTTATTGTGGTCTATTTTTTTTATATTACAAAAACCTGGCATTTTAACAGGGGTCTGTAAAGTTTTTATATCCACTGTATTTATATTCCACCTAAATTGCTATTATGGAGCTTAAGAAAATTTTGGGAGAAATAATCAGCTTTCAACAGGGAATATTACTTATGGGTGGGGACTAGAAATTGATTTGCAATAGTGAGGATGTATCTGGGGACACAGAAGGGAAAATATAACAAAAGGGGTTAAATTTCTGAAAAAAAAAATTATGAAAATATTCGGTATGAAAGATGAGAATTAGGAATTTGGAAAGAATTTACATATTATTCATTCCTGAAGGTACAATAACTGGCTAGTCTAGACAGAAATCATATTTCACAGGAATATGTACACTTTATTGAAATCTTCAACACATATCCAATAACTATTTCAGATCATGCACCAATAACAACTAGGATAAAACTACAGGGTAATTAAGTATAAATGAGACACTGGTGCTTTGCCACCTATCTGTTAAAAAGAGATGATTATACGGAAAGACTAATGGAAATTATTTGAACATTTTTAGGAAAGATAGAAATTTCTTCAGAAGTTTTAGCCACAGAGTGAAATAAAATGAAAGTGAAGTTTAAAAACTGAGTAGAAATAAAGAAAAAGAGAATATGGTTAAGAAGTAACAAGAATTATTTACAGGGGCAGACAAAGGTTAAAGTATTGCAGAATAAGAGGGATCTCACAAAACAAGCAGAGGCATATTTGCAGAGTGTTAAAGAGAAACTGGATAATATGCATGAGGTCAGAAGGATTGCTGTTAAGCAACTGTTTTGTGCTAATATCTCCAGAGCAGAAAAACTTTTAGCATAATGACTTAGGCAACAAAAAGTAGAAAGAGTTGTTGCCAAATGTAGGGAGCAGGGCTGGTGTTAGCATTTTGGGGGCCCCCAGCAGATGTCAAGTTGGGGGCCCCTGGGCACTTCAAGTCTACGTATCACCTTGTCACTGCCACCCTTCCTAAGCAATATTTTTGCTCATACTGCAAACTTGTAGGAGTATTGCATACAGACTGATCTGTAGCTACAATACTTTTATATTACAACAGGTCTGTGTAACACACTATGTTGGACCATCTCACAAAGGGATATTCACAGTTACTGGCATTTAGTTGTAACAATGATACATTGCAGCAACTTTATATACAAGCCTGGACTTAGGTGAAATGGCACCCTAGACCTACTGTTTCAGCACCCCCCCCCCCCATATACACTCATACCCTCCAATCTTCCCCTGTTTTCCCCTAATCTTGGGCTCTCCATACTATGCACACTACATTTTTCTTCATTTTCTCTCATTTTGCCTTATTCTTCAGCTTTTTCAAGAAGCCATAACTCCCTATATGCTCTGAAGTGCATTTTCAAGATTTTTTTCTTTTTACAGAATCATTTCAATCAGTGATGACTTGAACAGAAATTATGATTGAGGAAAGAAATTGTGTTGCTGTACAGCTCTAGTTTTCCTTGCATCCTTTCAACACATCTTTCCTGATCTACTCAGCACAGTAATAACCATTTAGGAAATAACTCAAATAAGCCAGGGTCCAAGATGCCATAGGGTTATAGATGTTCTGGAATGTATTTTAGAGCATTTCCCAGCTGTTTAATCCTGTGGTGACCTAAATAAAAAAAATGAGTAAGAAAAGAATTTCAGTCTTATTTTTTTTCTTTTAAGAAAGATATAAGTTGTACCCAAGACTTAATGTTCAAAGATGACAAAATTATAGCAACAATAAACTAACAAACTAGTTGTCTGGATACATAAGTCCTATCTGGAAACTGCCTTTCTCCCTACCCCCCCCCCCCAAAAAAAAAAAAGACTGTCTAAGCATTGCTCTGGTGTTAGGCTGGGATGAAAGCAGAGGTTCAAACTGCTACAGTCATGTATTTTAAGTCATTGCAGCTTGTATGCATTTCTGAAGTGTAATTGTGAGGAAAGTGAAACAAATAATGACTGCAGTAATGTATTCTTTTTTGTTGTTCATAGAAAGTACCTTGCCCCTATACAAGCCATAGTAACCTTCTTTGTACACCTCTGAGGTCTATGAGAAAAGTAAAAAAAAATAATGAGCATACTTCAGGAATCCATACAAGTAGCTGCCTTTGACAGTTTGGGTTGAGGAGATGTAATAACTCACAACCCCCCCTACACACACACGCACACACGTACACACACACACACACACACACACACACACACACACACACACACACACACACACACACACACACACACATAACCTACAGCAGCTTCCTGTACACACATATCCAAGCAGGGCTGGTATTAGCATGGTTGCAGTTGAACTCCATTATCAGCTTTATCTTAACAGGGTCATATCATAGCCTGTTCAGGTTAAAGTGCATAATCAGAAAATTAAGGCATTTTTCCTCACTTTTCTCCAACCAGCAACAGCTTTTGTGGTGCCCCTACAAAATCAAGGATAATTAAGTGAGCCCCCATTATCCATTTATATAATCTGGGGAGTGAGGGCCCCCAGATTCTTAGAAGATATGTGTCTAAATGTTCTGTGACATATTTTATGCCTCACTTTTGAAATATAATTACTTGTTAGCTACATTTTTTACTGATACCCAGAAGAATAATGTATGTGTCCTGGCATTACCGAGTGTGCGCACACAGATAAAAATCACCAATACTTTTTACACACACACACACACACACACACACACACACACACACACACACACACACACACACACACACACACACACACACACATATGTATAAGCCGCAGCAATACTACTTTTATACCACTGGTACTGGCACACCAGATCAGTGACTTCTATTTAGCAGTTAACAAACAGTGGCAGGTGTAAGTCACTTTTATTTACCTCAATGAGTAGTAATGCAAACCTGTCACTGTCCCTGATTTCACAGACCTTCCCTGATTTTGCAAATAATTTTGTTCTGTCCTTCATAAAAAGTTTGATTTGCTTGTGAATCATTCAGGACTACAGCCAGTCAATAAATCCAGACCAGAGTTTTATACTTATTGAGAAAAAAAATGCATGTTGATGCAAAATGTGTTATTCTACTAACTTTTTAATTGAATTAGAGTAATATTTAAAACGCGTTCCTGATTTTGAGCCTTTATTCTGGTATTATTGGTATTGTGCTGAACTCTTCATCAAAGAAGTTGGGAGTTATAGTATCTGCTCTTCTGCCAGTATTTAAAAAACTCCCGGTATGAGAAAACCAGCCCTGAAGATCAGAAGCATCAACTGTTCTTAAACTCTAAGGTATGCATTGAGATCAGTCACACTGGGCTGATTAACTCTCTAGTGCTTATCCTGCCTATGTTCATTACCAGCTTTATTATAACAGAGTCATATCATAGCCCTGTTCAGATTAGACAACCTAATCAGGAAATTAATACATTTTTCCTCCTCATTTTTCCCCAAATCAGCCACAGCATTTGTGGGGCCCCCACACAATCAAGGATAATTAAGGGGCCCCTCTGCAGCCACAGGTATTGCAGGTACCTAAAGCTGGATATGTTGTTAGTTTTAGTGGACAGAATGTCCACCAGCAGGGTTTAACTAAGCCAAGGGCACTATGTCAGTGGTAAAATATTTAATGGAATTGTGAAAGCTGTTGCTTGATAAAACACTGTTACTATAATCAGCAATATCTTTGAATTTTAAAGGAGATATAAATCAAAGTTATTACCTGCCTGGTTTATTAAATATGCAAGATTCATGTACTAGCTTTTGTTGTTTTGGCAGACATGTTACAAAATATCAAGATAAGATAACTTGCAGTGGTTGGGGGCCCCCAAGGAACAGGGGGCCCCCAGCAAATGCAGGGTTCATTGGTGCCTAAAGCCAGCTATGGTAGGGAGCCTATATTAAGAAAAATATCCAGAGATCCTGTAGAGGTATTAGAAATATTTTGGAAATTTTATGAAAATTTGTATAATGCAGATGAATATGGAAATCAAAAAAAGTAGAAATGGAAATATTTATGGAAGACTTAGGTATGCCAAGGTTAGAGGTACAGTGGATATAAAAAGTTTACACACCCCTGTTAAAATGCCAGGTCTTTGTGTTATAAAAAATGATAAAATGCCAGGTCTTTGTGATATAAAAAATGAGACCACAATAAATCATTTCAAAACTTTTCCCACCTTTAATGTGACTTATAACCTGTACAATTCAATTGAAAAACAAAGAAATCTGTTAGGGAAAAAATATAAAAAATAAAAAAAAATACGTACAATAAACTGGTTGCATGAGTGTGCACACCCTTAAACTAATATTTTGATGAAGCACATTTTGATTTAAGTACAGCATTCAGTCTTCTTGGGTAGGAGTCTATCAGCATGGCAAATCTTGACTTGGCAATACTTGCCCACTCTTCCTTGCAAAAGTGCTGCAAATCTGTCAGATTGCGAGGGCATCTCTTGTGCACAGCCATCTTCAGGTCACCCCACAGAGTTTCTATTGGATTTAGGTCTGGGTTCAGGCTGGGCCATTCCAAAACATTAATTTTCTTCTGCTGAAGACATTCTTTTGTTGATTCGGATGTATACTTGGGGTCATTGTCGTGTTGAAAGGTGAAATCCCTCTTCATCTTCATCTTTCTAGCAAACGCCTGAAGGTTTGGGGCCAAAAATGACTAGTATTTGGAACTGTTCATAATTCCTTCCACCTTGACTAAAGTTCCAGTTCCAGCTGAAGAAAAGCAACCCCAAAACATGATACTGTCACCATCATGTTTCACCGTGGGGATGGTGTTCTTTTGGTGATGTGAAGTGGGTTTTTTTGCGTCAAATGTACCTTTTGGAATTGTGGCCAAAAAGTTCAAACTTAGTCTCATCAGACCATAACTTTTAGTTATGTACTTACCATAACTTTAGATGTTTGGGATCCATCTCGCCTACATTCTGTACTGATGGGCTCGGAGCCGATCCCTCGGCTCCGACTCGGCACGCTATGCTATAGAGCGAAGCCTCTTATTGGCCGAGCTATTCTCTATCCCAGGATGCACCACCACTAATCCCCCAGATCTTGTTTGTCCGCATTCATGCACACATACATAACTTGTTTATATAACATTGCCAGATGTTTCAAGATGAAACAATAGGATTCGGACCGTCCGATCTCTTCTGATCTCCAAGGAAGGGGGAAGGGGGGTGGGTTATTGGGAATGTAGGCGAGATGGATCCCAAACATCTAAAGTTATGGTAAGTACATAACTAAAAGATGTTATGTGATCCTATCTCACCTACATTCTGCACTGATGGGACAGCGTCCCTAGCACCTAAATCCTGGGTGGCTCACTGGAAAACACTCCTGAGCACTGTGGAACCAAATGAAGCTCGCCCCCGAGATGCCACATCCAATTTGTAGTGGGAAATGAAGGTGTGCGGGGAAGACCACGTAGCCGCAGCACAAATGTCACTAATGGCAAGCTTAGAATGGAATGCTATTGAAGTAGCCATAGCTCTTGTAGAGTGAGCTTTGACAGAGGTCATAAGCTCTTTATTAGAAGAGGAATAAGCTTGACTAATACAGTCCCTGATCCATTTGGCAATAGTGACCTTTGTGACGGCTTTGCCCAATTTATTATCCGAAAAGGACACAAACAATTGATCTGTTTCCCTTGTTTGTTTGGTCCTATCTAAATAAAAACGCAATTGCCTATGGACATCTAATGTGTGGAATATGTATTCCACTTTGTTTGAGTACTTTGGAAAGAAAACTGGATGTTCTAATGATTGTTGTAGACAAAAACTAGAACAAACTTTAGGGACAAATGATGGATTTGGCCTGAGAGATACTCTATCTTTGTGAAAAAACAGGTACGGAGGTTTTACAGACAAAGCTTGAAGCTCTGAAACCCTTCTGGCAGAAGTAATCGCGACCAGAAAGGCAGTTTTCCACGATAGAAATTTCAAATCACATGTTGCTGCCGGTTCGAAGGGGGAGGAAGTCAAGGCACGTAACACCACATCGAGATCCCATGGAGGAGCAGGATGAGAAATCGGAGGTCGTAAAAGCGCAGCACCTTTCATGAAGGTCTTACACAATCTGTTGCTTATTAAAGGTGGGTTTATAGATTCATGAAAATTGGAAATAGCTGCTAATTGAACCTTGATGGTAGAGACTGAAGAACCTTGATTGAATAGGGAAGTTAGAAATTTCAGGACTTCCGATACAGGAATAGTGATGGGATCCAGACCCCGGAGTTGAGCCCAAATAGCAAATCTCTTCCATTTGCTAGAATACAATTTCTTAGTGGCAGACTTGTGGGCCGAAGATAAGATATGTACGACTTCCGGGTCTAAGGTATGATTCCTGACTATAGTCGGAAGAGGAGGAGCCAAGCTGTTAATTTCAAGGTGTGGAGGGACTGGTGGAGTAGTCCCGACTGATGAACTAATAGGTCTGGGATCTGATCCAGGAACCATGGACCGACCAGTGCATATTTCCGAAGATAGGGGAACCATACCTGACAAGGCCAGTAAGGAGCAACTAAGATCATTTTGCTCCCCAATTGAGACGCCTTTTGGATCACTCTGGGAAGGAGGGGAACTGGGGGAAAAGCGTATAGCAAGCCGGTGGGCCACGGATGGGCTAGTGTGTCCATAGGGCTCTCCCCTGGAGCCGGAGTGAGGGAAAAGAACTTTTTGCACTTCGCATTCAGCGGGGTTGCGAAGAGGTCACAACAAGGAATTCCCCATTTGCTGAAAATCTGAGTTCCAACCGTATTGTTCAGAGACCACTCGTGTGGAGAGAGGATAGTTCTGCTCAGTCTGTCGGCTATCACATTGGACTTGCCAGGGATATGAGTCGCCACTAGAAATCGTTTGGTCGACACTGCCCATTCCCAAACTCTCATGGCCTCTCTGCAAAGGGGGTAGGATCTGGTCCCTCCCTGCTTGTTCAGGTACCAGACTACTGACATGTTGTCAGAGTGAACGGCAATTACGCCCTGAGGGAGGTAATCGTGAAGGGCTTGTAGGGACAGAAACACCGCCCTCATTTCTAAAATGTTGATATGAAGGAGGCTCTCTTCCGAATGCCATTTGCCTTGGACTGACCTGCCCAGAGAATGCCCCCCCCACCCCATCTGGGAGGCGTCCATAGTCAAAGTGGCCACAGGAGGAGGTGGAACAAAGGGTCGTCCTTGATCCAGATTGGAGGGCACCAGCCACCAGCGAAGGTCCCATTTGCAGGTTTCTATGATCCATATGAGGTGACTGAGAGGGAGATCCTGAAAGGACCACTGTGTTGAAAGAAGCCACTGGAGAATTCTCATGTGCAACCTTGCTAGGGGAACTAGAAGAACCGTGGCAGACATAGATCCCAATAGCTGCAGGACCATTCTGGCTGGGGCTTTGGATCTGGGAAGCAAGGCTCGAACCTGAGCCTGTATGGTTTGTATCCTCTCTGTAGGAAGATAGACCTGCATTTGGTTTGAGTCTATCTCTACTCCGATGAATCTTATGCGTTGAGATGGCAGCAACACAGACTTTGGCCAACTGAAGGTGATTCCAAGGGAAGTGCCCAGTGATATTGTGGCTTGTAGGCTCTGCAATAGTAGATGCTTGGAGGTGGCAGTTAGGAGCCAGTCATCTAGATACGGAAACACCTGGAATCCTAGACTTCTCAGGTGAGCAGTCACGACTGCCACACATTTGGTGAACACCCTGGGGGCTGTGGTGAGACCAAAGGGCAGCACGCGGAACTGAAAATAACTGTCTCCTAGGCTGAAGCGCAGATGTCTCCTGGACGCTTGATGTACCATGATATGGTAATAAGCGTCCTTGAGATCTATGGAGCACATCCAAACACCTTTCTCCAGCAGTGTGAGAATGGATTGTAGGGTGACCATTCGGAACTTGGACTTTCTGACTGAACGATTTAGAATGCAGAGATCCAAAATGGGCCTCAAGTCCCCGGTCTTTTTTGGCACCAAAAAGAATCTTGAGTAAGTCCCTAATCCGATCTGGTCTGCGGGGACTGGTTGGATGACTCCTTTTTGAAGCAGCTTTGAGACTTCTAAGGCTGCAATTTCCCGTTGACTGGGTGGCGGGTCCGGGATTTTCTTGGACGGATGTGGGGAGTGAGAAAAGGGAATGGCGTAACCTCCGGCGATAATTCGAAGCACCCATCGGTCCTGAGTGATACCTTCCCAGGCTTTTAGGTGCCTCGAAAAATGACCCCCGACTGGCTCCAGAGCTGCACAGTCGGGCAATCCCCTCAGGGATTGTGAAAGGCTGAAGAGCCACAAAAGGACTCGCGGTCTCCAGTGTTGCGGGGGCCTCTGCCACCTCTGGGACGGCGCCTTCCAGAAGAATTTCCCCCTCCTCTGCCTCTAGAAGGGGGATCGTCCTGCTGTGAGGGATAAGACTTCTGAGATCTACGGAACCACATTTTCCCTCCTCTTTTAGCCTTGGGGTAAGGCCGAAAGGGAGTGGAAAATCGTGCCCCTACGGCAGTCAAAGTCTTACCTTCTTGCTCGCAGCGGGTCAATGTGTCCTTTACCTTGGGTCCAAACAAAGAGGACCCATCAAAGGGAGCGTCGGCAAAGGAAGACTTGAAGGCTTCCACAAAATGACACAGGCGGAGCCAGGCTTGCCTCCGTAGAGCAATACCTGTACCCGCCGCTCTACTCGCCCCCTCGGCCACATAAGAAATGAGCCTCATGGATGAGTTTGATATGGATGACAGCGTAGCCAACTGAGAGCCAACCGTCTGGGCCAGCTGCTCAGGTAGGTTACCCAAGAGGGTATCTGAAAGCTCCTTGATCAGATCCCTCTGAAACCTGGTGAAGTGCGTTAAATAGTTCAGGGATCTTAAGGTAAAGGCTGCTGAACTGAAGGTGCGCTTACCGTACCGATCCATGCTCCTAGACTCCTTATTAGGAGGATGGACGGACGTCGAAGCCTCTGCTACATCTTGTTGGGTAGCAGATGCCACCACCAAGGCATCTACAGCCACACCTTTCGTCAAAAACTCCTTTTCTGGGGGTGCTGACAGGAACTTATTCGGGCGAGCAGGCACCGGTTCCACAGAGTCTGGGTGTTCCCACGCCCTTCGACAGATCAAATCTAGGAGCTCATCGAAGGGCGGAGACACCCAGGAGGCGGAGGGCTGAGCACCGAAGGCCTTAAGGAACACCGACTCGTCAGCAGAAGGGGGTTTGGAATGCCAGCCGCCTCGTTGTTTGAGGGCTTCCAGGATGTTTGCAAAGGAGACATCATCTGAGGACGACTTAGGGGACCCCTCTGCATCATCAAGATCAGTGTCTGACGTGAGAGACTCATCGGGGGAGTCAACGTGCTTCCTCTTGCACGATCTTTTCCTTGGGGGTTCCTCCGAAGAAGCTTCAGAGGGACCTCCAGGAGGGGGGGAATCCCCAGTGGGGGTGACCTCAGGCCCCGGGGCTCTGCTGTCTAAGGACAGGGGGACTGCCAAAGACCCAGTCTCCGTATGCAGGGATGGTGCTGGAGAGACCGTGGAGGTAGCCAAAGAAGATTTGGCTAACACACTCCTCATGGCCCTGAAGGCCGGACCACCAGAATCCTGGGAAGGTCCAACCCCCGTGGCCACAACAGTAGACGGTACCCCCGCAGCCGACGCACCGAGAGGAAGGCTTGGGACTGAAAACATCAGTCCCGAAGCGTCCCCCCCGGGGCTGACAGAGGAGGTCCGCGTACCGAACTCCGACTCGAGAGCCGCGGTTGGAGTAAGGGTCGGGGCCGACCCAAAAACCTCCATCAGCTCCACCAGCACCGGCTCCAACGGTGCCGAGGCTGTTGGAGGAGGAACCATAACTACAGGGTGGACCATCGGCTCCGAAGCCAAATGGGCTGGAGCCGAAACTAACTTTTGAAACACAGGAGACTGGAAAAGTCTTAGGAGCACCCTGCCGATGTCCAAATCAGACATCTTGGAGGATCTAGATGAAACCGATCGGGTCCAAACCGACTTCTCCATCGGCTCCAAAGGACTGGGGGACCGGCTCCGAATGGACTCAACCAATATCGGTTCCGAGGGAGATCCCAAAACAATTTCCCTCGGTGCCAAGGAGGGCTTCGGCGCCGAAGGGGAAGAGTCTGAGCCGGCAACCCTCATCGGCTCCAAAATCAGTGGAGCCGGTGAAGGTGACCCGCCTCTCGACACCCCAGTCCTCGGCTCCGAAACCAGAGGAGTCGAGACTGGAGGCATCGAGGCAGACCGTTCCGCCCTCGGCTCCGAAGTCCGTGGAGCCGATGGAGAAGCCTGCCTAGGTTTCTTAGCAGTCGGTTCCGACGGGCTGGTCGGAGCCGACACTTTCTTCTTCTTGGTAGGAGAGGATGAGGAAGATAAGGCCTCCTCGAAGGAGGGTTTAATCAGCCCTTTCAGTATTAATTTATTCTTCCTCTCTTGGAGGACTCTAGATGAAAAGGCGTGACACACGCTACAGGACTCCTGTAGGTGCTTAGCGCCTAAACAATATACGCACGAGGAGTGGTCATCGGTTATAGACATCTTATAACCGCACCTCGTGCACTTTTTGAACCCTGAGGGTCTATGTTCCTTTGACATAATGCCTATCAAAAAACACTAAAACAGTGGAAAGAAGCACTATCTTGTCAGAACAAATACTTTACCACAATACAAAAAATTTAACTTTAAACTTTTTTTTTTTTTTTTTTTTAAACGATACAATACAATGACAGAAAACATTAAAAAGGAGGGCCAAGACCCTCTAACTTAAACAAGTACTTGACCTCCTTGAAAAAAAATAAGGGAAACTAGCTGAAGAATAGGGGAAGGCCCCTCTAACTTAAACGGGAAACCTTTCCCTTAAGCAAACACACAATTTACCTCAAAAAATGTACCAAAACACACTCATACAACAACAATAGCTGTTAAAACAGCTTTTGGGTAAGCATAAGGAATTTCCTGACAGGAAACTTTAGAAAAAAACAGTACTTAGCTCAGCCAAGTTTGAGACCACATCCTAGCTTGTAAACGGCAAACGAGATCTGGGGGATTAGTGGTGGTGCATCCTGGGATAGAGAATAGCTCAGCCAATAAGAGGCTTCGCTCTATAGCATAGCGTGCCGAGTCGGAGCCGAGGGATCGGCTCCAAGCCCATCAGTACAGAATGTAGGCGAGATAGGATCACATAACATCACATTTTCCCACATGCTTTTGGGAGACTTGATGTATTGTTTTACATATTTTAACTGAGACTGGATGTTTTCCTGTGTAAGAAAAAGGCTTCCATCTTGCAACCCTACCCCATAGCCCAGACATACGGAGAATACTGGAAATTGTTGTCACATGTAGCACACAACCACCACTTGCCAGAAATTCCTGCAGCTCCTTTAGTGTTCCTGTAGGTCTCTTGGCAGCCTCCCTGACCAGTTTTCGTCTTGTCCTTTCATTAATTTTGGAGGGACTTCCAGTTCTTTGCAATGTCACTGTTTTCCCATATTTTCTCCACTTTTTGATGACTGTCTTTGCTGTGTTCCATGGTGTATCCAATGCTGTGGAAATTTTTTGTACCCTTCTCCTGACTGATACCTTTCAAAAATGAGATCCCTTTGATACTTTGTAATCTCTCTGTGAACCATGGCTTTTGCTGTAGCAGGCAACTGAGTAAATGTCAGGAAAATCCTACTAGGACAGCTGAACTTTATTTGGGGTTAATCAGAGTCTCTATAATTGATGCCAGGTGTCTACCCAAGAAGACTTCTTCTTCTTCTTCTTCTATCGGCTTTTCCCGGTTAGGGGTCGCCACAGCGGATCATCTGTCCGCTCATGATTGGCAGTGGAGTTTTACGGTGCCGAGTTGCCAGCCTGGTGCCCAACCTTCCACAGAAGGCACACACATGCACACACTCACACCTAGGGCCAATTTAGAGTGTCCAATCCACCTACTGCATGTCTTTGGGATGTGGGAGGAAACCGGAGCACCCGGAGAAAACCCATGTGACCACAGGGAGGACATGCAGACTCCGCACAGAAGGCACCCCAACTGAGAATCGAAACAGAGAACCTCTTGCTGTGAGGCAGCAACGCTAACCGCTGCACCACTGTGGCCGCCCCTACCCAAGAAGACTGAATGATGTAATTAAATCAAAAAGGTGCTTCAACAAAGTATTAGTTTAAGGGTGTGCACACCTATGCAACCAGCTTATTGTACGATTTTTATTTTTTTTATAATTTCCCCCCTAACAGATTTGTTTGTTGTTCAATTGAATTGTACAGTTTATAGGTCACATTAAAGGTGGGAAAATATTTGAAATGGTTTATTGTGGTCTCATTTTTTATATCACAAAAAACTGGCATTTTAACAGGGGTGTGTAAACTTTTTATATCCACAGTAGATGAGGCACAACAATTAACAGTTAAGATATGAGGAGAAGAGATAAAAACAGTGACATGCAATCCATCTCAATGAAACCCTTCAGGAATACATGGTATTCCAGTGGAAATTTGAAAGCTAGGAGGGAAGAAAGTGATAAAGATGTGGAAGGTTTTAACAGTATTTTAAAAGGAGGCAAAGCCCCAACATCCTAGAAAAAACCTGTGGTGTCTGTAATACCTAAAGATGGCATAGACCCATCAGACCCATCTTCATACAGGCCCATTTCACTTTTAAATCATGATTATAAAGTGTTTATGTCTATAGTAGCTAAAAAAATGGCAAAGATGGTGCCAAAACTGATAAATATGGGTCAATGTGGTTTTGTGGAAGGGAGGCAAACATTTGACAACATTAATAGAACAATGATAAAACAGAGGGAAGCAGAATGCATGAAAATACCACTGTTCTTGATAGGTCTTAATGCAGAGAAAGCATTTCACAGAGTAAGCTGGGTTTTGTGAATAGTGCAAGGGAAACACCTGCATTCCCTGATACAATAATACCATTAATTAAGAAGATACGAGAGATTGGAGGCAAAAAATTAAAGTGCGGGGTCCTCCCTGATATGTTGTGTCTGAACAGAGGAACCAGGCAGGTGTATCCTCTTTCCCCTTTGTTTTTTTTTTTTTTGCGTTATATTTAGAGTCATTAACAAAGTAAATAAAGAACTCATAAATTCAAGGATATAATTGGTATGGCAATCAAGAAATGTTGGCTTTATTTGCATACAATAGTGTTCTGTACCTGAGAAAAACAGAAAAGGATACTTCATTGTTGTGGAACATTCTGAAACAGTTTCAAGTCTTGCAGAGATATAAAATTAATGAAGGTAAAATAAAGGCTATAGCTGTAAACTATGTACCCACACATGAATTGGTTCAGTAATACTTATATTTATGGGGACATGATAAAATAAAGTATTTAGGACTATGGGTTAAAAAGGATTATGTTATGGCAGCTAAGGATATGTGGGAAGACACTAAACAAGAGATAATACAAAAACTGAGAAACTGGAAGCTCTTGTCATGGATATGGATAGCACAACAGAAGCAGTGAGCATGTTTTTAATCCCTTTAGTTTTATATGCAGGCCGGTGATATTTTTATCAACCAGAGGAACAGTTGTAGACAATAATTAATAAACAGTTGAAGGAAATTATCTGGGAGGGGAAGACGGTAAGGGTCAAGTGGGATAAGTTGACCCTTCCAATAGAACAAGGTGGTTTAGGATTACCTGATTTGAAGGTATATTTTAGAGCTACACAGTTATGGATCATATACATTACACAAGCAGAAAGTTATAATTCATAGTGGAAAGAGATGATGATGAAGCAAGTGGAAATTCAAGAAATAAGGAGAGAGTTGGATTTTGGATGCAGATCATTAAGGAGAATAACAACAGCCACACAGAATATTATATTCATAAAGCAGCAGAAAGTATTCTAAGAACTAAGCCAATATAAGACTGCAGAAAGGAGATTTTGCCAATAGGGATGACTGCAATTTGGTTACAGCAAATAGGCAAGAGGGAGCTGGAATTTACTGGAGAAAATTGGTATAGGAGCAAAGATACTGGGAGCAAATAACTACAGAGAGAGAGGTAATACAATGAGAAGAGGCCAAGATGATATATGGACTGCAAGCTACAGACTGCCTTCCCTATCAGGGAGTGATCTCAGAGTATAGGCAAAGAGAAAGGGATAGGGGAATCCTAAGTGAAACACCTGCTCTAGTACATTTTTTAGTTGAATCTAGAACAGAAGCTGCAATTAAAAAAGAGATAATTAGTAGGTCATATAAAATATTGCACAATAACTATACAAACCAGTCCGAGCAGGTTAGAAAAGATTGAAAAGAAAGTTTGAATAAACAAATCACAAGGAAACTATGGGAGGAAATATGTATGTCTCCCAAATATGCAACAAAGTTTAGAAGATGTTTAAATTTTTGCTTGGAAGGGTTTGCACAGGTATTTTTATACCCCAAGTAGACTCCAAAGAATTTTTCCTCAGATAGTTGCTAAATGTTGGAGGTGTGAAGGGGGAGAAAGGGGTAACTGGGAATATGTGTTTCAGGATTGTAATGAGTTGGCAGACTTTAAAAATTCCCTACAGAGTACTATGTCATAAATATTTGGTGAGGAAATGGGTGCAATTAAGGAAATTGTGTTTTTTTTTTTTTTGAGCTGGGATACAGGATCTGAATTGCCTTGATATAGTGAGGTCTTGTTAAGTTTAATTCTGGTGGCTGCCAAAAAAAGCAATTACTAGAAAATGGAAATCAAAGTCTAAACCAGCTGTATCTGAAGTATTAAATACTGTAACAGAAATAAAGGTACTGGAATTGTTATCTTTAGAAAAGAGTAGGAGAAAATACAAAGAAAAAATTGGAAATTGTGGGAATAATACAGGCAGAATTGTGTTTTGGAGGAGGAAAAGTGAGATTTAAGAGAAGGCAGGAATCGAGAAATTTATATAATGGTGGATTGATGAAAGTATACAAAAGACTACATGTCCTGTATAATGTTTGTCCTGGGAACATGTTAATATGTTTTTTTTCTTTTACATAAATGTATGTTTGCCTATGTATTAAGTGATAATTCAATAAAGGTGCTAAAAAAGAGAATGGGTCTTTATAATGATAAGAACCTCCTAATGGCCCTTTACTCTTTCCAGTCCCCAGAAACCTACCTACAATATATACATGTTGCAGATATTAGGGAGCCAAAAGGACTAATGGACTGAAAATGATTTCAAGTAGATTACAAACAGATGCACCTCTGCAGCACTGTGGTCAAAATCTCTATTGATGGAGCATTATTATCATACTAAGAAAAATAGTTTTTGGCAAAGGGCTCCTCTATCTCTGACTAATGCCCAAGGAGACTGTTTCATGATCTAAGCCAATAGGCAGGACTTGAAATTCATTTGTCCCTTCAGAAGTACTGTTATGTAAAGCAAAGTCTATCCACAACAAACCAGGAGCTGTTTTTGAATCTTGTTATAATGGAAACATGAAAAACACTGGATGCACTCAAAGAAATACCAATAAACCACGAACAGAGTGCAGGAAGCCAAAGAAAAACTAAGAAACTTCTGTAACTCCTTTTGAAGGGTTTTTAATGAATATAACGAACTGCACAGACCATCACATTAACGCAATTCCAACAACACAGTTCCTAAGCGTTTTCATCCAAACCAAATGGACTTCATCAGACATTATTTAAACATTAAATAGATCTATATATAGTAGTTTAATTAACCCAATGACCAATGAATTTTGCCTTGAACATTTGAATTAAGCAAATCAGAAAAACGGCCTCATTAATATTAAAATAAAATAAAATGTGATACACATAGTCATTACCTTCAAAAATGAATGTAAAAACCTATCCCAAGTCTGTTACACAAAAATGTATATTTGTTGAATTTAATGAATATTGTATTAAAAAAGCTAAAACATTATAAAATAAAGTGCTTGTGCTAAACAACAAAATGTTCCTATATCTGTCTATAGGTGTTCCTGCCTCTACTGTCAAAACCCTGTATTGCATGTGTATACCTAAAATACAATTAAAAACGTATATATATAAATGCAAAAATTCATAAAATGCTGTTGTTACTAGTAAAGTGCTTGTGCAAGTAATCATGATAAAGTGCTTAATGCTGAATATTCTTTCCTTCTGTAAAAAATAAATAAGTAAATAAATAAATAAAACATTAAACACCCCACACTATTTAAAAATATTGCAATTATATTTTATTTGCCTTTATTTTTAACAAAGAAACTATACTTAGATAATCATTCAACCCTGGTTTTTTACCTGCTTCCAGGTATACCTGCCACCACAATTCCTTACTTTCCAAAATCTCTTCCCAAATTCCACCCCTTACATCTTTTCTAACTTGTTGCAGAATGAAGAAATAAAATTTACATCCTTTGCATTCTTTACTATGTTTGAATAGTGCACTTGTCTCCTTTCCTCTTTGGATGTCATAGACGTGTCCGTATATTCTTTTCTTTAACTCTCTTTCAGTTTTTCCTACATAATATGACGAACACTTGTCACAAGTTGCCAGGTAGACCACACCTTTTGTGTCGCAGTTATAATAACCTTTACTTTTAATTAAGATGTTTCTACTTCCTATAAATATTTCACTCTTATTACAAACATAAGGACATTGATTGCACCGACCACATCTAAAAGTTCCAACTTTTTTCATATCATTCTTCCTGTAATCCACACCTTTATTACTTTTTTCTAACATATTCTTTATACATCTGGAATTTCTGTATATAATTTTAGGCTTAAAACTATTTATTTCTTCTATATCTGTTAGGGCAGTGAATTTATCCCACTCTTTATTTAGAATATTTCCTAGTCCGAAATTTTGTATATTATATTCTACAATGAGATTCCTTTGGTACTGTTCTTCGACAGTCTCCTTATTATTGCCTTCTTCACGTAATGTTTTAAATTCACTCATACCCATAATGGGTTTAAATCTCTCTGCCCTACCCTTTTCCACTTCCCTTCTTATGTTAGTTACAAATGTTTCTGGATAACCTCTTTCTAAAAACATCTTGTTTAGTTTGTTACACTCAATTACAAAATCGTCATCCAGGCTAGTCATCCTTGATCCCCTCACAAACTGCCCTTTTACTATATTTCGCTTGCAGTGCAGGGGATGGGCACTTTCAAAATGTAAATATGAATTAACATAAGTACTTTTCCTGTATACCCTGGATGCGAAATACTTGAGTGTATCATTCTTCACCAGCTCTATATCCAGATACTGTAACACCTCACATTTGATATTGTAAGTGAATTTTAGGAAGTTGGTAGTATTGCCAATATATTCCATGAATTCCATAAACCTTTCCTGTCCCCCTGTCCAAAATATAACTATATCATCAAGGAATCTTTTATACAGAATCCATTCCTTGTTAAATTCAGAATTTAAAATGCATTTTTCCTCCCATTTGGACAAAACTATGTTGGCATATGTGGGTGCACATGCCGCCCCCATGGACACCCCAGTCTTTTGCTGAAAATACTCTCCATCAAATATTAAAAAATTGTATTTTAAAATAGTGTCCATGAGAGCTACCGAAAGTATCTTTTCTTCTTGAGTCATTGTTTTGTCCAAAAATATACACTCCTCAAACAACTCCATACCACAATCATGTGGTATACTGGAGAATAAATCAACAATATCTATAGTTATAAACAAAAGGTCGGTGCTGTAAAAATCAGGTGATAGTTGTTTTAAAAAATCCCATGAGTCTTTCAAAACCACTTTATTGTTTGTCCATATATGCTTAGTAGTGGTATCTACATACTTCGCCAAGGGTGTTATTTTAGACCCTTCAGCCATGACTATGGGTCTTAGGGGGGGGGGGGGGTCCAACCAATTTTTATGGACTTTCGGAATTCCGAACATTGTAGCCATTCTAGGTTTTACTACTGTGAAAAATGTATATAATTCAGGCCTTAACACCCCCTCTAACATGAAGTCTTTCAACATGTTATCTATCCGGTGGTAAGCTACATTTACCTCATTTTTTGAAACCACCGTATACTTTGATTCATCTCTAAGTATCCTGTTCATCTTTCCTTTGTAAATAATATCGTCCATAATAACCACACCCCCCCTTATCTGGTTTCATAACCCTGATAGAATCATCGTCTATTAGTTCAATTAACGCTTCCTTCTCATCCTTTTTCAAGTTATTATGAAATTTTGTGTTATTATTATGTTTAATTCTAATTTCTTCTTCCAATATTTTTTCAAAATTTCTTAACTGAGGTAGTAAGGGTGGATTGTACGTGGATTTCTTTCTCAATCTTGTCTTATTATTTCCACTCCCATAACCGTTATTCTTTGCCAATACACTCAGATTAATTTTTCTCATAAATAACTTGGTGTCTAATATTGTGGTGGTGGTATCTCCCTTACAGCTAGGTATAAATTTGAATCCTTTACTGAGTAAATTAAAATGATTTTCTTTAATATCAAAATTACCATAATTATATATGGAAAAATCCTTGTACGTATATATAACATTATCTGTTATATTAATATTATTGACGTCAACTTCCAAATCAGTAATGCTAGAAGAGTGGGTGTTAGTTAAAACCTCCCCCTCCCTCTTCTCCCCCCCCTCCTGTAAAAATTTCCCATGTTATTGTGAGGCCTATATTCTTCATCTGTTTCCCTTACTAAAGGAGGGAAATCTTGGTCATATTGATAGTCATTCATAAACTCTGTATGACTATAACTGGGTTTATTCCATTTCCTGTTATTAAAAAAATTATTAGTGTCCTTTTTAGGAACAGTGGGTTCAGGGTAATTAGTCCCATTTTCATACTCTGAAATGTCCCTATGTAATTTACCTAATTTCCGTTGCATGACTTGTTTATATTTGTCATCAATATCATGCCTAATTTTATAATATTGTTGTCTCTCTTCCTTTATACCATGAATTAAATCATTCTTAATAACTCCATCTAACTCATCAATTTCCTTACTTAAACATGTTAATTTCCTCTCATTTTCCTCAATAATTAACTTAATTATATCCAGACCACACTGGTTAAACACTTTAAGTAAGTTCTTATGAAAAATAGAACCACATATAACATTGTTAGGATACTTGCAAATACGTAGTCCTTTTGGGACAATTTCCTTTTTCAAACACTCTGATAAGTACGTATTTTCAATATTTAAAATTTTAAACTAAGTCATTAAACCTTTAAGTTTATCTATTTTAACTACATAAGACTCTCCATCCATATTGTCAGAGCCTACATGTACATCCACACCAAACACAACATTTCTTTTTAACCAGTCTTTAGTGCTTGTGTTGTTAGAACAAACAGTACCTGTGCTTGAACCTGTGGAGGTCGGCTTCTTAGGTTGAGCCCCTACTGCTACTCCTTGGCGCTCAGTTCTCACCTCAGCCCCTTCAGATTCAGCACAAAAAATGTTTGGAGTTAATAAAGGATTAAAGTTAGTCGCTGAACCATTAGAAAAGTCGCCGGCGTCATCCTCGTCGCCCATAAGCTCCCTTTTCCGTTTACTTTTAGTGTTAAACTGCTGTGCACCTTCGTAACCATTTTCCTCTCCACCAAACTTGGCTTGACTGACTAACATCTTGTGGCAAAGGGGCGTTAGTAAGTCTATGAGCTCGGTCAACTGGCCAATCAATTTCCTTGATTGGCCAAGCTCTTCCAGCCCCTCCGAACTCATTACTCTCCGCTCTCCTTCACAAGTAGTTTATCTTTGACCCAGAACAATAAACAAAATACGAAAAACACGGGATGCACTCAAAGAAATACCAATAAACCACGAACAGAGTGCAGGAAGCCAAAGAAAAACTAAGAAACTTCTGTAACTCCTTTTGAAGGGTTTTTAATGAATATAACGAACTGCACAGACCATCACATTAACGCAATTCCAACAACACAGTTCCTAAGCGTTTTCATCCAAACCAAATGGACTTCATCAGACATTATTTAAACATTAAATAGATCTATATATAGTAGTTTAATTAACCCAATGACCAATGAATTTTGCCTTGAACATTTGAATTAAGCAAATCAGAAAAACGGCCTCATTAATATTAAAATAAAATAAAATGTGATACACATAGTCATTACCTTCAAAAATGAATGTAAAAACCTATCCCAAGTCTGTTACACAAAAATGTATATTTGTTGAATTTAATGAATATTGTATTAAAAAAGCTAAAACATTATAAAATAAAGTGCTTGTGCTAAACAACAAAATGTTCCTATATCTGTCTATAGGTGTTCCTCCCTCTACTGTCAAAACCCTGTATTGCATGTGTATACCTAAAATACAATTAAAAACGTATATATATAAATGCAAAAATTCATAAAATGCTGTTGTTACTAGTAAAGTGCTTGTGCAAGTAATCATGATAAAGTGCTTAATGCTGAATATTCTTTCCTTCTGTAAAAAATAAATAAGTAAATAAATAAATAAAACATTAAACACCCCACACTATTTAAAAATATTGCAATTATATTTTATTTGCCTTTATTTTTAACAAAGAATCTATACTTAGATAATCATTCAACCCTGGTTTTTTACCTGCTTCCAGGTATACCTGCCACCACAATTCCTTACTTTCCAAAATCTCTTCCCAAATTCCACCCCTTACATCTTTTCTAACTTGTTGCAGAATGAAGAAATAAAATTTACATCCTTTGCATTCTTTACTATGTTTGAATAGTGCACTTGTCTCCTTTCCTCTTTGGATGTCATAGACGTGTTCGTATATTCTTTTCTTTAACTCTCTTTCAGTTTTTCCTACATAATATGACGAACACTTGTCACAAGTTGCCAGGTAGACCACACCTTTTGTGTCACAGTTATAATAACCTTTACTTTTAATTAAGATGTTTCTACTTCCTATAAATATTTCACTCTTATTACAAACATAAGGACATTGATTGCACCGACCACATCTAAAAGTTCCAACTTTTTTCATATCATTCTTCCTGTAATCCACACCTTTATTACTTTTTTCTAACATATTCTTTATACATCTGGAATTTCTGTATATAATTTTAGGCTTAAAACTATTTATTTCTTCTATATCTGTTAGGGCAGTGAATTTATCCCACTCTTTATTTAGAATATTTCCTAGTCCGAAATTTTGTATATTATATTCTACAATGAGATTCCTTTGGTACTGTTCTTCGACAGTCTCCTTATTATTGCCTTCTTCACGTAATGTTTTAAATTCACTCATACCCATAATGGGTTTAAATCTCTCTGCCCTACCCTTTTCCACTTCCCTTCTTATGTTAGTTACAAATGTTTCTGGATAACCTCTTTCTAAAAACATCTTGTTTAGTTTGTTACACTCAATTACAAAATCGTCATCCAGGCTAGTCATCCTTGATCCCCTCACAAACTGCCCTTTTACTATATTTCGCTTGCAGTGCAGGGGATGGGCACTTTCAAAATGTAAATATGAATTAACATAAGTACTTTTCCTGTATACCCTGGATGCGAAATACTTGAGTGTATCATTCTTCACCAGCTCTATATCCAGATACTGTAACACCTCACTATTGATATTGTAAGTGAATTTTAGGAAGTTGGTAGTATTGACAATATATTCCATGAATTCCATAAACCTTTCCTGTCCCCCTGCCCAAAATATAACTATATCATCAAGGAATCTTTTATACAGAATCCATTCCTTGTTAAATTCAGAATTTAAAATGCATTTTTCCTCCCATTTGGACAAAACTATGTTGGCATATGTGGGTGCACATGCCGCCCCCATGGACACCCCAGTCTTTTGCTGAAAATACTCTCCATCAAATATTAAAAAATTGTATTTTAAAATAGTGTCCATGAGAGCTACCAAAACCAACCATGGAACATGGTTGGATGATGGTTCTGGCTGCCATTTAATGGTCACCATATCCAGTATAATCATAATCTCTATTATTTAATACTTAAATTATGCCATAGTCAGTGCGGGGGAGGGGCCATCTGTTTTCAAGCCATACATGGTTTGGTGCAGTTTCCTAAAAGTCAGATCATCTCTGTTAAGTATGTTTTCTTGGCATCAAGTACAAATTATAGATACCTGTTAACCTATCATCTGCTCATTTATGTGAAGATTTTTCTATAAGCATTTAAATCTTTCCTTACTGACTTACTGACATATTGCTGAGCTAACCAGATTGGTTTGTTTTTAGGTACCTTTAACATGTGGGTTGATGATAAGCCCATATTTCTTCCAGAGAATGCCTCCAGTTTATGGAGAGTTTTGGTTTTGTTCAGATGGCTAACCAGCATAAATGCATACATACATGCATACGTACATGCATAAATTGATAAAACATTTTCTGGACTTGCACTTTCATCTGGAGTTGTGCCTTCTAAATTAATGGTGAAGCCAGTTTCTTGCTCTGACCACCATCTGGATCAATTTCTACCTGGGGCTTCTCCATTAGGCATTACCTGACTTTGAAATGGTTCAACATAGGGGTTTGCACAAATTGTCATGTGGTAGTATGATCACCATACTGAAGCAGTTTCTTCTGGAATACAATACAAATGATCCAGAGCTTTTGTCTGACCTACTTGTCCTACCATAAATTATAGCCATTGTCAACTGGATTATGACTGTTGGTATGCCCATGGACTCAATGACCTGAAAAGACTTGTTTGTATGAATGTCAGATTTTTCTAAGCATAACCAAGAACAGAATTTTCTGTGGTACCACCCACAGTAACTGTCATAGCTTTCCTCAGCATAGTGAACAGTTACTGTCATGCTTAGATGCTACTTTGAAATTTATAGCAAATTGCAGTGTAAGGTAACATGCAAATGCAGTGGTACTTGTCAAATCACATTTTTATCATATACAATTGCACAAAGCTGCACTTCATCAAAACTTGTTCTCTATAGAAGACAAAGCTCCCTCCAAAAGCCTTTAAGTAAGGAGAATCCCCTTTTATTCCCCCAAAGTATTACATGGTAGTCATATCTGGCCCGATGTTAAAGAAGATAATAACTTCCTAGCTGCAGCAAGTCTGACAAAGTGTCATTTAGACTATTGTTTATAACAGTACAGTATTCAAAGAAAACTGACTTGAACTGTAAAAGTAGTGTGTCCTGCAGCTTCCCTCTAAAAAGGAGATCAAATGAAGTACTCATGGGCCTGATAAACTGCACTTTTTTTAAACTTGTATTTGTAAAACATCTTCAGCAACAAACAGAAGAAGTGTTAGCATCCTCTTTCATAACCCTATAAATTCATGCTAACTATTCTTACATAATGGCTTCTAAGTACATAATTTCATTTTTGATAGTACAGCAGGAATGAACATCTTACAAACCAATCCCCATTCACTACAGGCAGTATTTCTACTCACTGATTGCATACTGCTTTATGATGTTACTGCTGCCTTCATCAGCATCATAAGCATCTGCTTGGAAAATCACTGTCAAGTACAGATAACTGCACTTTGAGAGTCATGCAAATAAGTATACTTTCTAACTCTGTGATTAAAAGCAGGGCATGTTGAGTAGTTGTACCAAACCCAGACTAATCCGTGTCTGTTTTCTACATTTTCTGTTTGTAGCACTCATTAGAAACTTTGCAAACTGTCTCAAAATAACAAAAGTAATTAACATCAGCACATTAGTCCCAAAGTCAATACACATCACAGTTCTGTACAATAAATCAACCGAGCTTACTCTCTTTTATTATTTGATAACTGTCAAGTCACCAAAGGTATCACCAGGTAAGCCCAGTTATTCTGCACTGCATGATGGCTGTCTGATTAAGCATTATCTCTGACATTGCAGCTGCTGGAAACAAAAGTGCATGCAGGTGTAATCATCTTGGCAATTCAAGTGACCAAAATAGCAATGGAAACATTTTGTTTCCAAGGCATATTAAATGAAGTAGAAGGCACCCAACTGCCACTTGCACCCTTGAGACTTGAAGAAGGAAGAACACAAGTGTTGAAGCAGTATTACAGAATCGTACAAGGTTCTGAATTTATTTTTCATACTGCATCTTTAAGCAACGGTAGAACATAAAGGCAAATGGGTATTGATGCTAGAGTCTGGCAATGTAATGAACTGTAATTAAATTAGTGAGTCTGTGTAATTCTTCCTTAATGCAGTAAAAAACACTCCAGCTGCCTCTAGAATTAAAACAAGTGAGGCGCTCTTTCCATCCTGCCATTACAGTTGATTGAAGTCATACGAAAACCTAATAAGTATTCCATTACAACATTTAGCTTATACGTGGGGTATTGAAAATGTTTATCAGTACAAGTCACATAAAATAGCCTCTTAGGAACCTGGAGACAAATAACATTAAATAAGTTCTATATAACTTAAACACATAATTGCCCACACTTCAAGCTATCTGAAAGAACTGTGAAACATGCATATATTTTTTTCATGTGGTACTGCAAAGTTTAAAAAAAAATGATGCGCCACACAGAAACAGAGTAAGTTTAAAGTCATGTACTAATATTCAGGAGCATCTAAATATTTTTTCTTTGAAATAAAAGAATCAAAAAGTAGAACAGTTGTTAGCTATCACAGTCTGCTTTGTTTATGTTTTCCTAACATTATTACTGTAGCCTATAATTAATCCACAGGTCTTACTCCTTCAACCATATTTGATTATTTGTGTTAAACAAATGTACTGCATAATCCTCTCTCTATTTTCCATCAGCAAGAGGTTCTCCCGTTCGATTCTCAGCTGGAGAGCCTTCTGTGTGGAGTCTGCGTGTCCTCCCCGCAGTCGAGTGGCGTTCGAAAGACATGCGTTGAATGGGCGTGCCTTCGTTGAAGGTTGGATGTTGAGCTGGCACCTGTAAAAAATCTACTGCCAATCATTCGCAGACCGGAGTTCCGCTGTGGCGACCCCTAACCGGGAAAAGCCGAAAGAAGAAGAAGAAGAACAACAACCAATATGTCTGACAGAAAACTGCTTCAAAAAACTGTTGTTCTATGGATAACTAATCACCAGTGGAATGAGCCTCCTCTGTCCACATCTGAAGTCTGTCTGTTTGTTCTTGAACATTTTTGCTTTCCCTGAAAAATGTTAGGTGGACAACAGTAGGCCTAGTAGGAGTGATAATGTAGAATATATAACTAGAAAATGGGTGAAAAAAGGCCAAAGATTTCTGTTATTAGTTTGGTTAAATTTACCATGTTTGGTCTTGGTCTAAGAAATTATATGGTTCCCAAATGCAAAACACTTTATTTTATTTTGCATTTGTTTACAGGAAAAATCTGAATGGACACAGGTCCTTTTTCAGCGGAGGCCCGGGGAGAAAAGCTCCAGTAAAGACAGTAAGTATATTATAAGTCAGTTATACTTACAAAATGCACTTTGGAATACATAGTAACATACATACATACATAGTTTTCAACTGTGGGAAAGCTAGCTACATGTACATACAGTATTTCATTTTTGACTTATAGCAGTTTATATAAATTTTAAAATTATGAATAACAACATATTTAGTGTGCTATACAGATTACAGGATTTCAAAGATGGGACACAGAAGCACAAAGAAATATAGGAGGAGGGTGAGGATAAATGAAAGAAGAGTGGAGAAGGATGAAGAATGTTAGTGGGGAACTAATAAGCTGAGATAGAGGGAGTCAGTGGAGAGGAATAGGTAGTATAATGATTAATCAGGGTTTTACGAATAACAAAGGCACATTGCTGAGGTGAGTTTTAGGCTGTGAATTTCATAAGTGTTAGTGTAGGAAAGTGGGAAGCGGGGGAATTAAAGTAAGATAGAGAGGGAAGAGGTACTTTAGAAGGATAAGCAGAGTATTGTGAGAGGGGCTAGTGTTAATAGAGCAGAAGTAAATATAAGAAAATAATCAGGGTTGTCACAGTTACAGATCCAAGATTGCTGTAGGTGGGAATGTAAAGCTTTTTTGAAGGAGGCAGAGGAAGTTGTGGCTGAGATGTTGGGGGGAAGGTTGTTCCACTGCTTGGCAACAGTGTTGCTATAGAGGGAAATACCTGCGGAATTATTGCCTTTGGTCACGTCTGACAGGTGTTTTTGATTGGATCGCAGGACTCTAGCTTCGGTGCTTATGTGAAGTAGGCTTTGTAGAGCAGGGGTTTTCTCAGGGTAGTGAATTAGTTTGTGGGTTAGTATAAGCTGATTATAAAGAATAAGGTTAGGAAGTTCCAGCCAGTCCAGTGTTTTAAGGGGAGTGCAGTGGTGTGTTCTGTGAGGGGTATTGGTGGAAAATTTGGCAATTTTATTATAACATGTTTGGAGTTTGTAAAGGTTGGATTTTCTGAGATTGGTAAATATTGGTGAGGTGTATAAAAGAGTGGAGATGAGATGGGTACATGCAATAGTGGCTCTGGTGTAGTCTGTTAGGAACTGTTTGTTCCTGTATAGCATGGCAAGTTTATTATGTACTTTCTTTATGGTATTGGATAAATGCAAGTTAAATTTCATGTTGCTGTCAATAGTAACCCCTAGTAGTTTGGTGTGACTGACAAGATATATGACTGTGTTATTACTGGAGGAGATGTTGAATGTAGTGTTATGAGAAGAGTGTTGTGTGGGTGGAAAGATAATAAGCTGGGTCTTATTGGGATTTAATATTAATTGTGATTCAGAGAGCCAACTTTCAATAGCAAGAAAAGAGGACTATGTTTGTTGTAGGGGAACCTGTGGAGAGGGGGAACCACAGATTATTGTGGAATCATCTGCATATTGGATAATGGAAGCATGAAGTGTGGCAGCATGTAGGCTGTTAGTGAAAACAGAAAACAGCATTGGTCCAAGAATGGAACCCCGTGGGACTCCTTGTGAGACTGGTAGTAATGGGGAGAGTTCTTGGTGCCATCTGCCTGCATGCTGTATGCCTGTTAGGTAATTTCTAAACCAGGAAATGGTAGATGGGCTTATGTTTCATTCTGTGAGGGTGTCAATGAGTTTAACATGATTACCATGTCAAAGGCCTTGGAAAGTCTAAGAATATGGCTGAAACATAATTTCCATTGTTTCTGTTTGTTGACTGTCTGTGTAAGATATGAGAGCTGTAGTAGTACTGTGTGATGGTCTAAACCCATGTTGTGTGTTTGTTAGTAGATTATGAGAGTTTAGAATGACATAATTTGTGTGTGAACACACCTTTCCAGGATTTTGTAGAGGGGGGGGACAGTATGACGATAGATTGGTAATTGGTTAGTTCTTAGGAGCTGCCTCCTTTGTGTAGTGGAGTGATACAGGAAATTTTTCAAAGGTGGGGTACTGTATTTTCAGCTATGGAGTGGTTAATGAGAATTGCTACAGGATATGCAATAACATTAGCAGCGATTTTTAAGAATTCAGCTGGTAGATTGTTGGGAGAACTGTAGATTTTAGCTTATTAAGCATCTTTTTAACAGTGGAGATGGGGACAGGTTGAAGTGAGAAGGTCGGACCAGTAGTATTTATTTTGGGTGACTTGGTTGTAGTAGAGGGTTTTTGAGAGTTAGCTAGAGTTAGGATGGAATCTGTAAAGAACTCGTTGAACTGTGTTGCTATGTTTGTTGAGTGGTCATCAGTTGCTGGAGTGGGTGTGCCAACATTACCTGGGTGAAGTAATCTGTTGATGCTTGACTAAAATTGTTTAGGATTGGTATGATATCTGTTCTGAGTGTTGAGGTAGTAGCTTTTTTTGTCTCCCTTATTTATTTTCTTAACCTTATTCCTAACTTCTAGATATTTTTGTCTGTCAGTGGGGCTACCTGTTTTCTTCCAGTTTGCCCAGGCTTTGTCCCTGTTATGTCGTAGGAATCTAGTCTCGTTGGATAACCACGGGACACAGTTAGATTTAATTCGTATGGTTCTTAGGGGTGCATGGTGATCTAGTCCTGTGAGGAATGTTGAGTTAAAGTAGGATACAGCGTCATCTAGATTAAGCGTTCTCATGGGGTACCAGTTACAGCTTGCTAGAGCAGCAGTAAAGTTTTTGGGGTTAAATGATTTTTTAATACGTATGTGTTGAAAGTTAGTGGGCTTTGCTAGATAGGGTTGATGTCTGATTAGATAGGTTGGTTGGTGGGCATTCAGGCTGTCTGGGAGACAGCCTTAAGTACTAATTTTATCCGGTCTATTTGACAATATCCAATCGAGTATTGATTCCCTCTTTGTAGTTTTATTGACTCTGGTTGGGTCTTGGATAAGTTGAGTAAACCCATGAAGGTTTATGAAGTTAGTAGGTTTGGAGGAGTTACATGTTACCCAGTCAATACTGAGATCCCCTAGTACTATGGTTTCCTGATGTAGTGTACTAGAGGCCCAGTGAAGCAGATTTTCTGCTATATCTATATTGTTACCTGGTGGAAAGTAGCAGCCAGTTATGTTTACAGTTTTCTTAGTATTCAAATGTAGTTTAGTAAATATGAGTTCTGCTGCTGCTGATGTAGGTAGAGGAAGAGCCATTATTTCTATGTTTAAATGATCCTTAAATAAAATAGCAATGCCACCACCTCTTTTGTTAGTTCTATCTTTTTGTAGCAGGTTATAGCCAAGAGGAACTATTTCATTGTTAGTTTTTCCGGTTTTAGCCATGTTTCAGTGAGCTAAACAATGTCAGAAAAGTAGAGGGAAAGGTGTGCATGTAGATTTGGGATCTTGTTTGTGACACTTTGAATGTTTATATTAAGCATAAGCAGGTCAGAGAGTTTACTGGGGAAGTGATCTGTGGTTTGTGTGGGGGTTTGTGTTGTTGGGTGGTTGATGGGAGTATTAGGACCAGGGTTTGGGTGTACATCTCCACAAAGGGCTAGTTTGGATGGGATTTGCACTATGGTAATAAATAAGTGGTATCTTACAGATGGTGTATTAGTTTGGGGTAATGGCAATGGGGTGAATGAGATGTGGTGAAAGAGCACTAAATGAAAGATGGAGGGGTAAATGGTAAGGTTTAAAGGAGTTGCATCAGTAGTGATAGTGTTAGTAGTTGCATGATGAGGTGGTGTTGTGGGAGTAGTGAGGCAGTATGAGGTAATATGTGCAAGTAATATTAGAGTTAATGATGCTAAGATTTTAAATACAGTAATAGTGTAGGTAAATTATGCAGGAGATTTGTATAGTGAAGTGTAGGAGGAGTAATTAAAGTGTATAAATCTAGTGAAAATGGGGGTGGCTGGGAATGGATGTAGGGTAGGGGACCAGAGTGAGCCCGAACAAAGCGAGGGCGAATGGAGCAGGTTGCACCAAGACATGAACTGCAAGGGGAGACCAAGAAACTAATCAGTCATACACCTTAGGAAGGATAAAAGCTGATAAAGAAGGTAATTATGGAGAAACTCTCTCCAGAATGGATGAGTAGAGTTGGAAGTTTTTCCCTAGCTTCCAGGGGTACAAGTAAGTAGTAGTATCTAATAGGACTGAATATAAATATATTAAATATAATAATGTGAATATAGAATATACATAAATAATGAAATAAATATACAAACCAAATAGTTTTTGAAGTCAGAAAGTGGACAAATGGATAACAGAAAACGGCATTCATGAAAATATCAAGGGATCCTGGTGGGCCAGTCTGGCCCTGTGTCCAGAAAACTAAAATAAAAGTTTTGTTTTAGTTTTGGTGGTGTCAAACCCAAGCTCCACCAGAACTAATAATTACCTTTAGAATAAAAGAAACCACTTATATATTTATTTTGTATTAAAGTTTTTCATGAGAGGTGGTAAACTGGGGCCACATCTGTCTGTTTATTTAATCTGTATTAATTATATATTTGTTTCTGAGCAGATGTCAAGCTAAGAGCCCCTCTATCTATGATAATTCAGGTGAATACTAAATTTTGTTAATATTAACACTAAATGTAAATGGCCTTCCAGGTTTAAAAAAGAAGCAAATAATACTAAATTATATTAAGACATATTTGGTTCAGGTAACAAAGTTACAAGAAGTATATTTAAATACAAATGAGCATGTGAAACTGACAAAGAAATAATTTCAGGGACAGTATTCAGCAAAACATCAAGGACAACAGAAAAGGGGAGCAATAATGTTGAATGTGAGATGGGGTCAATAGATTTAGAAAAGTGGAAAAAAGACACTAATGCTAGATTTGTGTTAGTATGGGGTTATTATTGGGGGAGATTACGTTGGCATGTATTAATATTTCACCTAAGACTACTATTATGGAATTTAAGATAATTTTGGTAGACTAATAAGCTTTCATCAGGGAATATTATTTATAGGTGGGGACTTGAACCTGATTTGCAATAATGAAATTATCAGTGTGACCTAGATGGGATAATATAACAAAACAGTGTTTATTTCTAAAGACGTATATAGTAATGCTTGGCTTAAAGATGTGAATTCATTAACGTGCACTCAGACAAAACTTATACATTATTCCCCAAGATAAAATAACTGGGCTAGATGGGATAGAAATTATGTCTGAAAGTGGCATGTGTACTTAATTGAAAGTGTTGAGAACTATCCAATAATTATATCACATCATTCGCCAATAAACACTATTTTATTTTATTTTTATTTTACATTTGTTGACCGGGATGGTCCGACTGGATACATGTCCATTTTCAGCGGAGGCCCGGGGAGAAAAGCTCCACATTAACAGTAGGAAAAATACTAATTAAAGAAAAACAATTTATTTTCTTTGGTAGTTTAAACAAAAAGATAAAAATACAATAAAGTATATAAAAAAGACTACCCTAGTTATTGAAAAAGACAGACACAGGATACAACATGCTTTTTTCTCTTTCTAGTCTGACCATGAAGAAGAAAAAAAAAACTTATGACTAGAGTGCAAGGGGAGGGGGGGATAGAAGGGGAAGAAAGAAAGAGGAAGAAGAAAGGAGAAGAAAGAGAGAGTGGTCATCTGGGATTTTAAAAGGTTAGACCTGAGAAGGAAGAGCTCACTAACTAAGGGAGAGTTAATCTGCACTAAGATAAAGATATAGGGTAATAATGTAAAAATGACACACTGGTGCTTTACTGCCTATCCTCGTAAAAGAGAGTAATTTAAGGAATGGGCATTGGCTGTGATTCAACAATTAAAGAAGTTAGCAATTACTTCAAAAGAGATAGTGAGTGAGTGGGATAAAATGAAAATGGAGTTTAAAAATGTTACTCAGCTTTAGTAGCCTTAGCTATATGAGCAGATTACCCTAGCTCACAACATTTGAGAGGTGGAAGGGTCCAGGAGCTCTTGGGGAATAGTATCACTAGGAGTGGTCTGAGCCTGTACTTGAGGTTCACACTGACCATATCTATGTCTGATGGCCATATCCATCATCCAGATCTGTGGTTGTGAGACACAATGGGAATTATTTAGAGGAGCTGGAAAAGGTTAAACTACTGCAGTAGAAGGGGAATCTCAAAGAACATGAAGAGAAGCAATTTTATGATGCTAAAAGAAAATAAGGGTGTGTTTGGTCAGTATGCATGAGCATAAAAAAGTTGCCGCTAAACTGTTTTTGATAAAATCTGTAGACTGCAAGAAAGTACAGTTGTGTCAGTAAACTTACTATAACAGTAGATGTTCGAGTAGCCTTAACTCTATGGGTGCAACTGATATAACAGTCAGCCACTTTCCAAAGCTTCAGCATACCTTTCACGTGCTCAAACCATTAGGCAGCTGAAGCTGAGCTGCCTAAGAACACATGTTTGAGTGCCAAGGCCTTAAGAGCTCTCATGCCATCTGAAACAGGGAGGCTGAGCCCTGACAGGACATAGTACTAAAAATATATTCATACATACACACCCTGGCATAATCAAAAATCAAAGTGGGATGGCGGGAGGGAGCAGCTACTGCAGCAGTGATCATTTGAACATTTACTGTTATGGTTAATTAAATTACACAGTTGCACTGTGTTCATCATATTTATCACTGCTACAGATTGAGCCACACACTAGAAGGGTTTCAAACTGAGATTAGATCGTTGGAACAGAGGTTGTTACTGAGAGGTTATAACAAGGAGGAGATAGTTAAGGGTTGGTCAGATCTGCAGATACTCAGAGATGGCATAGCAGCACCATATTATGGTCCCGTCATTGAGGGGTCAGTGGATATATTTGAGCATTCTGCTGTTGAGAAAGGACTTGTGAAGATACCATTATTCTTCACACAAGATAATAGATCATTGACTGAACTGTTCAGGCAACATTGGTCTATTTTGCAAGTGGGCTCCATGATTGGTGACATAGTTGGTGATAAACCTTCGTTCCTTTATAGAAATAGGAAGAATTTGAAGAGATTGTTATGCCATGGCAGGGATTCTAATACCAGTTTTATGAGAGCAGGAGTTACCCGGCCATGTGGCAGCTGCAATTTCTGTGGGTTGATCAATACTTCTGAGGTCTTTAGTCATCCTGACTCAGGAAGAGTATTCACGTTTCATGTGGATGCCAACTGCAGAACAACTAATGTGGTCTATTTGGCTGAGTGTGTCCAATGTAGGTCCTTTTATGTTGGAAAGACCAACAGGTATTTACGTGAGAGGGTAAGGGAACATGTATATAGTATTCGGTTAGGTACTGCACACAATGCTTTAGCGAAACATGCAGCAGAGTGTGGTGAGCTGCATAGTTTCATTTTTAGGGTGATTGATATCATAATACCCACAATTAGAGCAGGTGACATCCGTAATCATATGGAATATAAGGAGACCAACTGGATGATTATTCTGAGAGTTGATAGGGGCAGTGGCCTCAATGAACGGGCTTCTCTAAAACCTTTATTGAAGAAACGGAGGATTAGGAAGTAGCACTGTTTTGGTGCTATGTTTTATATGTTTTTATTGTATTTATTTTTTATGCCAGCTCATTCTCAGTTTTGTTTTTATGAAGTTCTATTTTGTCATAGTAATGTATATCTTTAAGTACTTCCTTGAGCTAGTTGTTATTGATCCATGATTGGTAGGTTTGGATTTGAATTCTTATATATAAGATATCTTTATATGTGGATGTATTCATGGTCTGAGGAAGCTCTATGCGAAAGCGCTTACCATGTTCTTTAAGATTCTGTTAATTCTCACAGGACTCAGTGACTTTTGTTGCTTTGGTCGCTCCTTTGTTGCTTTTATATTCATTATCAGTTAAATCTAGTGTTACCAGGAAACTTAAATGAGAAAGAAGGGGTAACAGGTTGTGAAGTGATAGCATTTTGAACTTGAGCACTATCACAAATTGATTTAGGAAAAACAGATCTTGAACTGGTCTCCAAGCATTTTCTTTCAGCACCAAAAAAATCTTTGAATAAAAACCTTTCCCAAAGTAAGAATGAGAAACTGGTTCTATTGCTCACTGTCACATCATAAGTTGAAGGACAAAGGTAAATACAGAAGTCTGGTCTGGTGGATGAAGAATTACCCCCTGGAAAAGAGGAATTTCCTCCCATTGTCATCTGTATCCTTGAGAAATGATCTTTAGAACCTACTTGAAACTATCTGCTGCCAAAGAGAAAAGCTGAGAATCAGACTTTCTGGAAGGGGAAAATGGACTGCCAGAGTGGGGGGTGACAAGGTTCTTTAGTCATTCTGACTTGTTAGACTGTCCTTTGCTTTGTGGAGTTCTTGTATTTTTTTTTTGGAACCCCCTTGTCATCACTTCTTAAATGTCTGTTTTTACCAGCATTTTGCTCAGACTGTTTATTTTGTTTCTTACCAAAACTGGATGAGGGGTTGGAGAATCCCTTAAAAAATTAAAAAAAGAAGGACTGAAAATGTTTAGAGATTGCCTGCATCAGGGTATCAGCTTACCCCTCTCTTCACACTTTTTGATAACCTCTGCAGCAGGGGGACCAAAACCTAATCTTCTCATTTTTTTCACATCATCTGGGAGGTTCTGAGAACAAAACGAAGCAAACCTTCTCAAAAGAGTACCAGTGGCCATAGCCATGGAAGAAGTGCCAACAGAATCATGCACATACTTTAAACAATGAGTTGTGACCTGTAAGATGAAAGAAACTAAACCACTTAACGCAGAGTAGATGTAGATGCTTCCTCCCAAGAAGAAACTGCAGAGAAAACATTTTTCATCATTTCATAATTAGTAAGAATAAACTTTATCATATGAGCCTGACAATTCAGAATTCTGAAAATCAAAGTTGCAGAAGCATACACATTTTTCCTGATACTTATCAATTATTTTCCCATCTTTGTCAGAATGTATAGCATTGGAATTAACTAAATGCTTAGCAGCACTAGAATTATCAAAAGCTATAGCTGCTGGGCTAAGTTTGGGATGAGTATAATACAATCCAGCTGCCTTTTTAGGTGAGCAGGCTGACTGTCAGGAAAACTGCAGGCAGTGACACTCACATCCTCCAATGATGACAGCACTGGAGGAATGGATGAAGGTTCTGGAAATTCCATTTGTAACAGCTCATAGTATTTGCTGATGGACTGAGAAACCTCCGTATTCTCCCACTGAAAACATTGGCACTTTCTGGAAACAGTCTCAGAAAAAGTTTAACACTCACAGGGAGAATCAGATAGTGTGCTGTCCTCTGAATCTGAATCAGAAATCTGAGGAGAAAACCCTGCATCTGTCCCTTCATCTCCCTGCCCAGATTCAGAATCTTGAACCTCTTTAGGGGAAGAGGCACCCCCCTTTTCTTTTACCAGAAACCACCTTATAAGAAGGATCAATAGCCTAAATAAGACCCTGAGCCAGACCTAGTAAACTACTCCTGTCCAGAGACATTTGAGCAGCAGCAGATATATGTTTAGTTTTCTGTTTATTTTTGACAGGTAAAATTAGGCCAACAGACTTATTAATGCCAGCAGCAAATTCCTTAGAGATGGGCACAACATTCTGGCTAAATAGGGAACACTTCCCTGTTCCCTCTCCCAGGACTAACAAGAGTGTCTCTCCCTTTCCCCACTGAGAGCACCCAAACAGCCGCAGAGGACATGGCTAACTCCTAGTCCATAGTGGCTGTAGCTGATACACCAGAGGGATCTGGGGTAAAATATGAGTCGCCCGAAAAAGCAGCTTTGTCCACAGCAAAGTCAACCACCTACAGCTGAGGCAAATTGCTAGCCTGCTGTGGTGGCAAATGTTGTTTGCTTGCTGTGGTGGCAAAGGTGGTTTGCTTAACATTTCCTTTTTGTGGTTGGAAGAAGTACTGACCATGGGACCAGTAGGCTGTTCTACTGTCAAGCAGAAAAAGGTGTCTCTTTCCAGTGGAAAAAGCAACATATGCAAGTAACAATTCAAAGTTGTTAGAAGTTACTTTTCCCCACAAAAGCATAGTAAAAACACTTTAATACATTTTGCAATCCCCAAAAAGTAAAAGAAAAAAGAAGTTATGCCTTACCATAACGTTCCATCTGTGTTGTTGATCTTCTTCCATTCATCACTGATGGGTTCGGTTCCGATCCCTCGGAACCGTCAAGGCCTAATATCAAGCTTGTGTACACCAAAAACACTCAAGCTAAGCTGCTATCCACAATGCCCTTCTCCCTGTTACTTTAGATCAAGTTTGGATACGACACATAGAAGTAAAAGCAGAGGCCATTTCTGCGCAAAAACCCTGAAAACACCACAAGGACCCATGAGATCTACCAGTAGCCTTTGGTGGGGGACGGAGGGTCAGGGACGTCGGGAGGCATGCGCACTGTACTGATTTCAGTACAACGTATGTAGAAGGGGGGGTAGCATTTTAAATTTCTTTTCCTTCGCGCTTTACTGCACAATGACGTCAGCGCGCTTTAGACAGCCAGTCGGAATGGAGCTCCAAATGCTTTCCGAGCGGGTAGCATTTTAAACTTTCTTTTTTTCGCGCTTTACTGCACGTTGGGAGCTCCAAATGCTTTCTGAACAGGAGGATTAAGGATTCGTTATGTTGGTCCGAGCGAGAGGAGGATTCCCAAGCTGAGCTGGTCTCACTTCATGGAGGGTTGGTGAGTACTATGAAGTGGAGCTGGTCTCACGGTGTGTGTCCTGCCAAGTAGTTTGGGTCAGTATTGCATCGTGTCTTTAAAACTGATTATCAAATAAGGATTTAGAGTTTGAATACAGAGAATGGTAAATAAGGTGTGGTCAGCAAACTGTGTTTCATATACACATCTTCTTCAGTGTGAAATATTACACTAGTGGTGCGTTTAACACTTCTGATAAAAAATGCTGCTATAGACAATGGTTTTGCAGTTTGAAAAGATTACAGTAAATGTAGATGTACTGTATTACTGGACATGCTTATCTGACTGCTTGACGAACAGATATTTTGTGATATACGCAGAGGTGCAACACCCCCTCACCTTTATGTAGCATTGTGTATAACTGACATTATACTGAGTGAATTTTCTATGATGACATAATGTTTAAAGTTTACTTTCTTGTGGAGCTTTTCTCTTCAGTACTCTGTGGAAAGTAGTTAATACCCAGTTGAAATTTCACAGTCAAAAGTTGGAAATAAATATAAATAAATATGCAAATACAGAATTATGTTGCATAACACAACCTACATCTTCCGCCACCTGTAGGTATACGTATACCTCATGCTTTAAATATTAGTAATGTTATTTTCCATTTTGTGTCTCTTTCTGCAGACACTGCATGTCATTGACATGACATTTCCCTTACAAAACAAAGAATATTAACAGATGCTACTTGAAAAGGATCCTAAAACATTGTGTAATGGCTTTTGATTAAAGCAAATCAAGGCATGTCTTATAAAAACTCCATTTACAGGTGTCTTTGGAGGTAAAAGTGTAGCTGGCTTAGAGATAATGTCTGTACTGCCACCCCGCCTCCCCAGATTTTTATGTGAAGAGAAAAAAAAAAGTCTTCCCCTCCTAATGGTAGGCACACTAGTGAGATAGACATCCCATCTCTCCTACCTCAGCTCTTCAATTGGAAGAGAAAAATAAAGTCTATGATCAGGCACTCGTAAAATGTAGGCGGCGAAGGTCCCATTTCTGTGACTCTCTTTCCACAGATTTTGCTTAGTAAAGAAAGAAAGAAGCAAGTCCTTTTTTTTCCCTTTGGAACTGTAAACATATAGTTGCAACAGTGTGTGTGTGTGAAAATGCCCCAGGTGGGATGTACTGGTGTAATTACTCATGGTGGTGTGGTAGGGAATACCTCAGGCTTGAACCCTGTACCTTGTATGCAGGTGTTAAAGACCTGAGTTCCCTACCCACCACCATTTGTAAAAAAATTGCAGGTTTTTGCTTCATATTTGATCTGATCAATATCTGTATGTATCTGTGGGTTTTAAATATTGCAATGCTTGAAATTTGATAGTGCAGTGGTAGCAATGTAGCATTGATGCCTCACAGCTGTAGGTTCTTGGGTTTGGTTCTTGGCTGGGGTGCCTTCTTTGTGTGTGGGGGGGTCTGTATCTTCTCCCTGTGTTTGTGTGGGTTTGCTTTTGTGCCCTCCCATGTTACAAAGACATGTCTGCATTATTTTTTCCTGGGCCTCTGCTGAGAATTGTGTTTTCTTTTGTTCCAAGTCAGACTGTCCTGATTAACAAATTGACAGGCATTTAAATGTCAGACTTCAGGTTTCTGAATGTTTACTTCCTTAAATATTTGATGGTGCAGTGGCAGTATTGTTGCCTCACAGCTGTAGGTTTTCTGGTTTGATTCTTGGCTGGGGTGCCTTCTGTGTGGAGTCTGCATCTTATCTCTGTGTTTGTGACATAGTAAAACAACTTTTTTATTCTAGCAATAAATATATACTAACACAACCTTTTTATAGCATTTTTTTAAGTTTATGACTATTTGAAATTTGTCCTTATTTTTGGGACTGTAATACCCTGTTATTTGCTTTGTCCAGGTTTTTTGTGCTAAGGTTGACAGCTATGGCAAGAACTGAATTCACTGAATGTGTTTGAGGGCTGTATTCCCTCATTACTGGGTTTGTCCAGGTGTTTTGTGCTGAGAGGTTGACAGCTATGGTGAGAACTGAATTCATTAAATGATAGCCATTTAAGTTTCAGTCTTCCTCTCTTTCACAAAGCAGGTGATTTGGCATAGTGGTATGTTGTTCTGACTATTTTGCACAGTGACCTTGGCAGTAAAATGTATGATGGTAACACAGCATTTTATTCTAGCAGCTTTCCAAGATTATACAAGCAATGTTTAATGTGTTCCTGTTATTTGCCCTTTTGACCCACCCCAATAAATTTGGCTTTTTCCAGATTTCTTGTGCTGCGAAGTTGAGATGTAGTTGAGTATTGTAGATTTTACAAGGAACTGAGAGCTGCAGGGGAAGAGAAGTTTAGTGCTGATTATGCTAAGTCGGCTCACATTGCTAGTAGCACAAAATGTTGTGTACTTGCGTTTAATGCAGAAGGTTGTTGGTTCTACTCCCATAAGGGGTGAATGCTGCTGTACTGAAAGTTAAGACACTAACTATGAGCCTGTTATCAGTTTGCCATCCATTTCCTATTGCAATATTACTAGCTTATTAATGTAATTTAGGCAATTTATTCCTCAGGGGCATCAGACACTATTTTTCGGTGAAGTCATGAAATATAAAGGTGATTGCTAGCAGCAACCTCTTCATTAGTTAGATTTATTTAACGTGGAATTATTTAGATGAATTATTTAGATGACTTTTTTTACTACTTCAGAGATTGTGCATATTATTTACTGATAATGGTGGACTGTAAAAGTTTGACTAGACTTTTATGATGGAAATGTTCTGAATTGGGCAGTTTTGTTTCATTGTTTACTGGAAAAATGTTCAAAGCAATAGGAAGGTGTATCAAAGAGCACATGTATGTTTCATATGCAAGGGGCCTATGATTTAAAAGCAGCCCAGAATTAATTTTTATCTGCCACGGGTAAAATGTATTTTCTTTGAATGTGGGTTTTAATGTTGTTTCAATGAATGTGAGTTTCAAGGGCAGAGAAGTTTTAATGCCAAGTTTGTTTAGCAGATGTCTTAGTGTTTGTGCTGTAAAATGCAAAATAAAACTTTCAAATGAAGTTCAAATTATCATAGAAGTAAATCAGTATGCACATTAGTGTTTATGGTAAATGGAGTGAAATAGCAAAGTAATGGATCATTGGAATGGCTGCAGGGGGAGGCTCCATTCGACCATGGTTTTGTGAAGGGGAAGGGCGGCAAACTTAGACAGCCCCAGCTGAACTATACCTCCCAACTGTCCAGATTTTCAAAGAATGAATAGATTTTTTGCTTCTTATTTTTGGTTTGTTCCTCAATTTGTGGTTTTCTGGCAAATGATTTAGGAATTAAGTCACTAAATAATGACACACTAGTTTCAGACTTTATAACCTTCAGAAAAATGCATGCTAAAATAAGACCTGTTCTATCAACTGTCCCAGTTTATACAAGAGCAATTTTTAGTACTGTTTATATGTTCCCTCGATATATTTGGCCTTGTCCAGATTTATTGCATTAACAGTTTGAGAGGTACATGCAAATTGCTTTATAGAATTAGGCATAGCCAAACCTCAACTGTCCCTGATTTTGGCTCAAAATGTTGCTCTTCCCCTAATGATCCCTCCACAATATATCAATTTTGGAAGAAAACATAGAGGGTTTACTTTACTTTTATAAATAACTGTAATGATCAGAGTTATACATTACTTTTATTTCAGAAATGCATGTAGATTCTCTAATTTTGTCAGCTGCTCTAAGTTAACTGTGCTCATATTAAAATGGTGTCCCTCCTTTGACAGGTTCCCAGCTGTATTGTCTGGCAATTTTATATTTTTGCATCACATTTTTGGTCCGTTTTTCATAAAATTGCAGTTTTCTGGCAAATTTGTGGCAAATTGTTAAAGACTGAAGTTAGAAAATAATGCAGACATTTCAGTTTCAGATTTCATACCTTTCAGAAAATTCGTACTGATGCAAGACCTACTACTATTCTATTATCTTTCTAAGTTTATAAGAGCAATATTTAAAAAATGTCCTTATTTTTGGGCCTTTGCCTCAGTTTTATTTATGAGTTTGTTGCTGTAAGAGGTTGAGAGGTTGTGTGTGTGTGTGTGTGTGTGTGTGTGTGTGTGTGTGTGTGGTAGGTAGCATACCTCTCAACTGTCCAAATTTTGCAGAATGTCCAGATTTTTGCCCCATATTTTTTGTCTGTTCCTCATAAATTTTGTGATTTTCTAGAAAATCATTGAAGGCTGAAATTGCTAAATAATGACAGACATTTGAGCTTCAGACTTCATGTCCTTTAGAAAAATTCATACTAGCACAAATCCTGTTATTCTAGCAACTTTCTAAGTTCACGAGAACATTATTTAATCTCTGTCCCTGTTTATTTTAGGCTTTGTCCATATTTCCTGCACTAAGAGGTAGGTAGGGGTGTGTGTGTGAATGAGACATCCTAGTTAGTGGTAGCAGGTGGTTAGTAATTTACTCAAGCTCAAAACCTGTACCTTAGTTACAGAAAACAAAAGCATAAAGTCTCTACCCCAACTACCATGCTGCATTTTTCAAAGAACTGACATTTCAGGTTAATTTTCAATTCAAGGAACCGAGTTTGAGTGAATTTATATTATATTACTGAAGAGGCATTACAGCGAATGCCTCTTCATCGACACTAAAAGAGCGAACCGTGAATTACGAGAATGGCCGTAGCTTGGCTGGAGAGGAGGGTAGCAGTTTGAGAGCTGTCAGTACAAATTTGAAAATCCTAGCTACACCCCTGCGGAGGGCGGGATGTGATGAATGGAAGAAGATCAACAACACAGCTGGAACATTATGGTAAGACATAACTTCTTTATCTGATGTTGTTAATCTTCTTCCCATTCATCACTGATGGGACAGAATCCCAAGCTACCTGAGAAACCTGGGTGGCCCTTATGGAAAAACATTCCTGATCACTATAGAGCCAAAGGCCGCTCTTCCCCTGGAGACCATATCCAACTTGTAATGTTTGATGAAAGTGTGGGTTTAGCCCAAATGGCTGCTGTGCAAATGTCGTCCATAGAAGCTCTAGAGTGAAAAGCAACAGAAGGTGCTATAGCTGTATTTGAATGTGCTTTTAGGTTCATTTGTATGTGAATATGAAAAAGCAAGTAATCTCCGTGGTATCCCCGAAGTCTCAAAACAACCCACTAAAGTGTAGTGGGTCTAAAAATAAAAAAAGTGTAAGAAACTTCTCTGTGTGGAAGATTTTCAGTCCATATATTTCTAGTTAATCTCTGTATATGAATCAGATCAGACAATAGTAGTAGAAGTAGCGAATGTAAACTCGTCAAGTCAAAAAGTAATAATAGAAAATATATAATTCTACAGCTAAGTATTCAAAAGTAATCCAAGCAAGGCAGGCAGTCTGTTTCCAGTCGAAAATCCTTTATTAAGTACACAGACAAGCGATCCAAGTAAAACAAAAATAGAGTAATAATTTCCTCACAAGCTTTCTAAATATATATATATACTTTTTATCAGGCATGGGAGTGGTTTATTGTGCTGCAAAACAAAGTGTTATTGGTACACATGTTAAATTCACATCCCTTCCCCCATCAGTGTGACATTCGAGCTGGTCCTGCCCTACCTAGTAGCTGTCATAATAATATATAGCCCTAATGTACTTTAATGGTACATCTTATTTAACCAACACCTGAAGAAGTCTAGAAGGACGAAAGCAATCTTTGTTAACAATAGGTTATGAAAATAGAAACTGATTTTTACATGCAAAATGTATGTGTATATATTTATATATAATTTTTGATCGCAAAATGAACTAAGGTTGATATATTTCCAGCCATGTAGTATATTGCCTTGTATAAAATCACAGACTTAATAATCTACTTAATAATTTGGTTAAATAAGATGTACCATTAAAGTACATTAGGGCTATATATTATTATGACAGCTACTAGGTAGGGCAGGACCAGCTCGAATGTCACACTGATGGGGGAAGGGATGTGAATTTAACATGTGTACCAATAACACTTTGTTTTACAGCACAATAAACCACTCCATGCCTGATAAAAAGTATATATATATTTAGAAAGCTTATCAGGAAATTATTACTCTATTTTTGGATCGCTTTTCTGTGTACTTAATAAAGGATTTTCGACTGGAAACAGACTGTCTGCCTTGCTTGGATTACTTTCGAATACTTAGTAATGCTGTAGAATTATATATTTTCTATTATTACTTTTTGACTTGACGAGTTTACGTTCGCTACTTCTACTACTATTGTCTGATCTGATTAATATACAGTGGTTAACTAGAAATATATGGACTAAAATCTTCCACACAGAGAAGTTTCTTACAGTGTTTTGAATATGAAAAAGCAATAGAATCTCTGAGCCACTTTGATAAAGTGACTTTTGATACAGCATATCCCATTTTTGGACCAGAGAAGAAAATTAAAAGTTGATCTGACATGCGGATAGATTTAGTCCTGTCTAAGTAAAAACATAAGTGCCTATGTACGTCCAATGAGTGCAGACAGTATTCTCCTTTATTGGAATAGTTTGGGAAAAACACTGGATTGGTTCACAGAGAAATCAGAAATCACTTTGGGGAGAAAAGATGGATTAGTACGTAATGATACTCTTGTCTTTTGAAAAATTAAGTACGGTCTCTTGAGGCATAAGGCTTGTAATTCTGATATCCATCTAGCTGATGTGACAGCTACCAAAAATAGAGATTTCTATGACAGGAATTTGAGATCACATTTTGCAGCAGGCTCAAAAGGGGGTAAAGAAGGAGACTGTAATACTAGGGAGAGATTCCAAGTCTCTAATGGACACCTGATTGGAGGTCTGCTATGAAACACTCCTTTGAGAAAGGTCTTGCATAGGCGGGTAGAGATAAGTGGAGTGCCCTCTAATCCGTTATGAAAGTTGGAAATAGCTGCTAAATGGATTTGTATGGTGGAAGCTGATGCTCCATTCTCAAAAAATTCAGAAAGGGATTGAAGTATAACAGAGACCGGAGCTGAGAAGGGATCTAGCATTTGCTCTTTAGACCAAAGAGCAAACCTTTTCCATTTATCTCTGTAAAGTTTTCTGGTGGATGGCTTATGGGAGACTAGAATGATATTGCAAACAGGTGAGGAAAGGGTTTCCTGGCAACTAATGGAAGTGGAGAAACCAAGCTGTCAGCTTGTGAGTGAACAGATTTGGGAGAGTCAACCCTTGGAGGTGAGAAATTAAGTCTGGACGCGTGCCCAGGATCCATGGAGATTGTAACAGGTGAGGCCGGAGGAAGAGGAATCACACTTGATGAGGCCAGAATGGGGCAATGAGGATCACCTTGCATCTCAACCAAATTGCTTTCTTTAAAAATATGGATATCAAGGGAACTGGAGGATAAGCATAGAGGAGACCCATAGGCCAATCGTGAGTCAGAGTGTCTCTAGGGGACTCCCCCTCTGGGGGAAAGAGGGCAAAAAAGCTGCTGCATTTGTTGTTGGAAGGAGAAGGGAAGAGATCGCAGCAAGGCTAGCCCCATCGACTGAAAATTTCTGCCATCACCTTTGGATTGAGAGACCAGTCGTGAGGGAGGAGGATACATCTGCTCAGCCTGTCCGCAATCATGTTGGAACTCCCCGGGATATGCGTTGCTACAAGAAAGTGGTTGGAAGCTATTGCCCAGTGCCAAATTCTCATGGCCTCTCAACACAGGGAGTAGGATTTGGTTCCTCCTTGTTTGTTTATGTACCAGACTACTGACATATTGTCTGACTGAATTGCAATTGTTACCGATGGAAGGAGCGGATGTAATGCCTGCAATGCCAACAGCACCGCTCTTAACTCCAGAACATTGATATGCAGGTTGGCCTCTAAGCTCGACCACGTGCCTTGGACTGTCTTTCCTGAAAATGGCCTCCCCTTCCTATCAGGGAAGCGTCCATGGTCACCATGGTGTTGGGTTGAGGAGTCTGAAAGGGGCGACACCAAAGTTCTGCATCTGGCCTCATCCACCAGAGGAGATCTTGTTTGCAAGAGCTGGTAATGAGGATCTGTGAGGGGTGAAGATTTACCAATCATTGGGACAATAGAAGCCATCGTAATAGTCTCATGTGTAATCTTGCCAGAGGAACTACCAGAATGGCTGTAGCCATGGGCCACAGAACCTGGAGAACTTCTCTTGCTGACACCTCTCTTTGACGGAGTATCACCCATACTTGCAATCTTAACCTCTAAAGCCTGTGAGTTGGTAGAGATACCAGGCATGCTCGAGTATTGAAAACTGTCCCTATAAATTCCAGCTGTTGGGTAGGTTGTAAGTTGGAATTCTCCCAATGTACGGTGATACCTAGAAACTCCACTAGTGAGAGTGTGTAACAGAGAGCTATGGTCAGAAGACACTTGGTGGGGGCAGAAAGATGTCAATCATATAAATATGGAAACACCTGGAATCCTTGAAGTCTCAGATGAGCTGTCACCACTGCTAAACATTTCGTGAACACTCTAGGGGCCGTCAAGAGACCGAATGGCAGGGCTTGGAACTGGTAATGATTGGATTCTAGCTGGAAACGATGGAGACTCCTGGAGCATTTGTCCATTTTGATGTGGTAATACGCATCCTGGAGGTCTATCGAGCACATCCAAACATCCTCCCATAAAAAAGGGAGAATGGATTGAATAGTGACCATGCAGAATTTGGTTTGAACCACTGATTTGTTTAAATGGCTGAGATTCAGTACAGGTCTCCAGTCCCCGGTCTTTTTTGGCACCAAAAAGAATCTTGAGTAAAAACCGGATCCGCATTGGTCTGGTGGGACTGGTTGGATGACTCTTTTTGACACAGATTTCTTATCTCTGAAGCCGCTTCTTCCCTTTGATTGGGTGGAACATTGGAAAGGTTCTTTGTAGGTTTTGAACGGGAGGTTAGAGGGATGTAGTAGCCTCTGGAGATTATTCTCTGCACCCACCAATCTTTTGTAATAGAGCGCCAGGCAGTTTGGTGCAGAGAAAAACGAGCCCCGACTGCTTCCAGAGGAAAACATACGGCAATGCCTCAGGAGCATTGATGAGACCGCCCAGAGAAAAAATACCTGCAGTCTTGGTTTTGGGGACCCTCTCTGCCCCTAAAGGGGCATCTTCCACCACTGGAACCCACTCTGCCTCTAGGGGAATCCTCGACACATGCATTAAGGAAAGGATCTTGAAATTTCTTGTGCCATATTTTCCCACTCCTTTGGTTCCTGGAAAAAGAGCATTGGGGCTTGAAAAAATGTAGGCCAATGGCAGACAAAGTATTTCCATTCTGCTTGCATCTGGCCAGTGTGTCCTTTACTTTAGAACCAAATAAGGAAGATGGTTCAATAGGGGCCTTCAAAAAGGAGGACTTGAAGGAGTCCGCGAGGTCACAGATGCACATCCAGGCATGATGCCTAATGACTATGCCTGCACCTGCAGCTCTAGCTGCCCCTTCAGTTGTGTGGGAGAGCAACCTCATGGACAAATTGGAGATAGATTCAAGGGTGGGAAGTTGAGAGGCAACCTTATCTCGTGTCCCGTTGGAAACTTAACCTGCGAGGACTTCAGAAAGTTGGTAATCAGACCTCTTTGGAGTCTCGTGAAATGTGCCAAGTAGCTCAGGGACCTGACAGCAAAGGTCGCTAAAGCAAAAACTCGCTTCCCCAGTCTGTCCACAGCCCGGGACTCTGTTGGGTGGGTGAACAGTAGGCTTTCTTCTGCTAGATCCTTTTTAGTGGCCACCGCCACCACCATAGCGTCAACTGGCAAACCTCTGGACCAGTGGGGGTGCGCCTCTGTTGGGGAAAGAATCTTATCTGGTCTCCGGGGAATGATCTCAATAGAGTCAGGGTTCTGCCACGCATGCTGCACGATGAGCTGGACTAACTCGTCGGCAGGTGGGGGTCACCCAAGAGGTAGAAGGCTGAGAGCAAAAAGCCTGCAGGAAGATGGACTCCTCCGAGGAAGGGTTAGAGGGCTTCCAGCCACCCCACTGTTTCAATATTTCCAGGAAGCCTCCAAAGGAGACATCATCAGTGGGTGACCATGGGGACCCCTCCCCATCATTGTAGTCTGTATCCTCTGTCAAAGACTCTTCAGGAGAGTCAATGTCTTTCCTCTTACATGCCTTCTTCCGAGGAGAGTCCTCAGTTGGGATATCTGAGGAAGACTCGGAAGGATGGGTATCCTGAACTGGGGTTTCCTGAGGCTTCTGCTCTCGGTGTCCTGGGGAGGTGGTCGATGGTAACTGTAGCTCAGAGGGAGCAGGGTGAAGTTCCAACATTGGAGGAGAGCTTCCTGAAGCAAGCACCCTCTCCATCACCCAGAAAGCAGGCCCACCCGAGGAGGAATGGGAGCCCGGAACTGAGTAGGACAACCTCGGAACCGGAGTCACACCCTGCTCTGTCAGACCCGCTCCTGGGAATGGAGCCTCAAGCAAGATCGGGGCAGATGTTATCCCCAGATCCGAGGACGGAAGCAATAAAACACTCTGAACCATGCTCAGGACCGCGGATTCCACCCCACAACCATGAGTCTGAGGAAGGGACGTTTCCGATGGAATCAAAACCCAAAGGGGTGGCCTCGAAGCCTCAGTGAGAGTCAGAGCAATGGGCTTCAGAACCAACGGATCCAAAGGAGGAGTAAACATCAGAGTCCTGGGAGCAATATACCCAAATTCCAAAAGGGGGTGAGTCTTAGGAACTTTTTTTATCCCTCTGGCTGTCAACAGTTGATCCAACAGGCACACCACATCGAATTCGGAAAGTCTCCTGATGGACTTCGTGGACACTCCTGAAGGGGAGTTGGTTTAGTCCAGAAAGGGACTGTATGGCTGACCTAGGAACGGATCCAATGAAGGGGAGTATTGGGTCCCTGGTGTTTGAGCTAGTGGCACCGTAGTCTCTAACTTGGAGACAGGTAGTAAAGGAATCAGTGGTGTAGAAAAAGGACTCGGTGCCGAGGAGGCACTTGGAGTTGAAGTTATCGATTCCAAAGGAATTGCGTGGGTCAAAACCACTTTCGGTGGGGTAAAAGGTAAAGTTGGTGCTGTAGCTGTTGTGAAAGGTAAGGTCAGAGTCATAGCTGACATGGAAGGCAGGATCGGTGCCGAAGGTGGCGCCGATGTTGAAAATTCTGTAATGTCTATGACTTCGGTCAAAGTGGCAACTGGAGCAGAGCTCAGAACATAAGCAGTAGTCATAGTCGGAGCCAATGAAGCAATCTTATACTCCGATGAAGATTTGTGGGCCTTATGTTTCTGAGACTTGCCCTTATCACCAGCCAGTGAAGAGGGATCCGAATGGGGGCAGTTCTTGTCCTTCACTGGAGGGGTTGAGACCTCAGACACAGAAAGGGCCACTGAGAAAGGAGAAACTAAAAGGCATTTCAAAATCAACCTGTTTTCCTTTCATTCAGCATCCGCTGACTAAAATTTAGATAAATCTGGCAAGGAGGTTTAACAGAGAGGTGAGAAACCCCCAGACAATAAAATCATCGTTGTGCGAGTCACTGTTAAGCAGTTTACCATTGCAAGAGGTGCAATGTTTAAACCACAATGTCCCTTTTTTATCAGACATTTCCATACACACAAAATACAAACACTACTAGTACCTAAAAAGAAAGAAGGAAGAAACAGAAAGAAGATACCAACAATGGTATCAAGTGATACCACAAGGGTAAGGAGAGTGCATACCACCGATGGTATAAGAAATACCCAATGGGTAGAGCTAGTTAGATAAAATAAGGGTAAAAAAGTGAGATTAGGAAAAAAAGTTAAAAAATACACAATTATCAATAAAATAGAACACTTAGCTGGAGTGCTCGGTGAAACACTGCTATATGGCTATGCAGCAAACGAGATCTACGGTAACAGGGAGAAGGGCATTGTGGGTAGCAGTTTAGCTCAAGAGTTTTTGGTGTAAGCGAGCATGGTATTAGGCCGACATGGTTCCGTGGGCTCGGAACCAAACCCATCAGTGATGAATGGGAAGAAGATTAACAACATCAGATCACATTTTTTTCACAGAAAAATGGTTTTCAACTACTTTTAAAACTGACAGGCAAAAAGTGCATTCCTGTTTAAAAGTACAACTAAGTCTTGAGACAGTCTGTTAAAACACAAACTCCTATATAAAAACAACTTTCTTAACCAGGAAAGCACATTTAAAAACTAAATTTAAAACGTGAAGGTTTCTCCCCAAAGGGAACTAATCTGCCCAGCAAAGGAACAGCACAAGCTGACCATCGATCAGCAAAAGCTTGCAGAGGAGCATTTACTTTGATGACAGAAAAGCTCTGAATGATATGACACTCAAACCTGTGTTTTTAGGCAGCTCAGCTCAAGTTGCCTAATGGTTTGAGTGCATCAAAGGTGCTCTGAAGGTTTGAAAGCTGCCCAGCTGTTATATACTTGGCAGGATATAATCCGTATAACTAAGACTACTGCAGGAGTGATAAATATGATGAATATCTTTAGCATAATTTATTCCATGGAGTTTTTCTCCCCAGGCCTCCAGTGAAAATAGACATGCATCCAGTCGGACTATCCCGGTCAACAAATGTAAAATAAAATAATAAATAAATAAATAAAATAATGACTAAAGCATCAGAAACTAGAAAGAGTTGCAGCCAAACTTAGAAAGCATATAACAAGAAAAATAACCATAGTTTCTAAATACGTATTAGAGATAATGTGAAAATTTTATGAACATTTGCAGAAAGCAGAGGAATTGGAAAACCAAGGAAAAGCAGAAATGCAAACATTTATGGAAGACTTAATTATAGCAGATTTAGAGGAAGATGAGGTCAAACAATTACTAAGATAGGAAGACATAAGATAAAAAAATGCTGATGTATGATCAATCAACAGGAAAGGCCCCAGGAACAAATGGTATTCCTGTGGAAATCTGGAACTTAAGTGGGAAACGTGATACAGATTTGATAAATTTTAGCAATATTTTAAAAGGGGTGGGGGTGTAACAGCATCTTGGAAGACAGCTGTGGCATCTGTATTACCTAAAGAGGGTAATGACCCTTCAGATCCACCTTCTTATTGACCCATTTTAATTTTAAATTAAATCAAACGATTTTCATTTAGAAAAAGGTATTTAAATGGTCTCAAAATGGGGAGTTGGTTAAAAGCATTTATATAAAGTGAAGAAATATTGACATTGATAAAGGCTTCTTATGCCGAAACCGGTCTGTATTTTACAGGTTGTTTAGGTAGTTTTTTTGGCTACCTAATAAAAATGGTTATTTAAAATTAATCTCTCCTGCCTGGAGTGCTGGTTCGTTTGGTTTAATCTATGATTTTGTCAGGACCGTGCACCAGAGTCTTACGTGCGTGCTTTGGTTACGTTGGTCCATTTTAATTTTAAACCATGGTTGTAAAGAATTTATGTCTATACTAGCTAGGAAATTGGCAACTTTATTAGCAACGTTAGCAGAAATGCATCAGTGTAGTTTTGTGGTAGGAAGACAAACATTTGACAACATTAATAAAAAATGAGGATCCTGAGTGGAAGAAAAATGTCACTATTGCTGGTAGGTCTTGATGCAGAGAATGCATTCAATAGCATTAGCTGGGATTTTATGTGTAATATAACTGGTATGTTAATCAAGAAAAGTTAGCTTTATTTGCAATTTATATTATTTTGTACTTGATCCATGCAGAAAAGGACATGTTAGTGTTGTGGGACGTTTTCAAACAATTTCAAGTACAGCATCTGGAAATCTGATCACTTCAAGGTACATGAAGTGATAAGCTACACATATTAAGTACAATGCATCTTAAAATGGAAAAAAACTGTCTATTCAGTTCCACAGCCTTTCCAGTGCTGTGTGAGACGATATCTTTTTTCACAGAGTGAGGTTATGGAACATATGACACATAACAGCTTTCTGCATGACTTGTCCTGTTTGTTCTGATATTCCTAGCCAGTGCATAATTTCTCTTACTTTTTCATTGTGTTTTCCTATACCAAGATCTGACTCACCTATTCTCTTAAGCATCTGTATTTTTAGCTTGTTGTGTACAGTAATCGTGTCAGCTTTGGACATTAAGCCTTGGACACAATTTATTTCTTCTATTAAGGAAAAGTAAGACAGGATTTCATTTCTGACTGAAGATTTTTTTTTTGCCTGGGAAATCTCTCATTGTCACTTATTTTGGTAAATGCATTTCTAAGTCATTATCAACATATTTCTTAGACTGCTTTACTTTTTCTCTGCAGTGTAAGAAATATTTCCTCTAATCTTGGATGGGGGTCATTCAAAGGCTTTTGTGAATATACTCTGTAAGTTTATGGTGTGCCTTTCCTTGCATTTCTTCAACATAGATTTACTCAAGATATACATTCACACACTCTTTCACTCTTTTAATGTATCTGTTTTGTTTGTCTGTAACCAGTCAATGGGTGTATTTTCATCTAAAATCATAACCCTTGGACCATTTTGACTTGCATTCAGTTGAAATACAACTGGTTTACTTGCATCACAGTAGTTCAATGCAGGCATTTCTATTGCTGGTGTCTTAAACACTCCAGATTTTTTTTCCTGTTCGTAACTCCATTTCTAGACTACATCTTATTCCAACAGCTTTCCAAGATGCGTAATTATCTTAAACATGTAAAGTACACATTTTTCAAGATACAGCATCATTGCAAGCAAAATCATTGTCTGCCTGTCTAATAACTTTACTTCAAGATCTCTAAAGAGGAATGAAGTGATGTTCTCTATATAATTGATTCTCTGAAAACTCAAATAGTTCTACTCAGGCAGCACAAATACCTAGGGTTAGGTTTGACATGAGTCTTTTTTTCAATATTACATTGACATCTTTGTTACTGATGTGCTGGCCCTCATAAGCTATGATATGAAAAATCTTATCAGGCTTGACCCTCAGCAGTTTGGCTTTTTTAAGGGAACATCCTACCTAATGAATCTGGTTACATTCTTTGAGGGTTAGACTTGCTGCCTATAGTGGTCATGCTGTTCACACTGGGTATTTTGACTTTGTCAAAGCATTTACACTATACTCTACATATGCATTTGAAGTAAGATAAATGCTTTAAAATAGATTTCTATTTGGTAAGATGGCTATCAAACTGGCTCAAATATAGAAACCACATAATATGAGCAGCAGACGCCTAATCAGAAAGTAAGAAGGTAAATAGTCGTGTCTACAGGACACAGTACTGGGACCTGTCCTTTTGGCATTTAATTTTATGACCTACAGATCAGGAATCAGGGCCTTTGGATAACTAAGTTATCAGATGACTGCAAAGTGGGAGTTATTTTCAAGTTACCGTCTAATACCCAATCCCTTCATAAAAATCTCAAACTTATAAATATCTGGTGTTCTGAAAACAGGCTCAAATTAAAAGCAGAAAAGTGTGATATTGTCACATTTGGGAAACCACCTCTTCCCTCGGCATTTATTTATTTATTTATTTGACATTTGCTAACAGACTAGACAATGCTCCATTAAAAAATGAAAATGCAATTAAGGATCTTGGAACACCGATTGATAATTCCCTCTCCTCTGATTATCATGTGACAACAGTAGTGAAAAATTCTTCTACTTAGCTCAGTTAATTGCCAAGGGAGTAAAATCCAGATCAAAAAAGGTCACCATTCCCTTATATTCAGCATTGTTTATGCCAATTAATAAGTATGCCTTCTTTGGGATAAAACTCACTATACATATTAAACAACTAGAAAGACCCCAGCAGTTTCTAACAAAGAAGATCATGGACTTAAAATATCCTGAGCTACCAAGAGGGGATGGAAGCACTGTCCATTCATTCAATATCCTAGAAACTCTCTGAGGGAAAATTTAAACCTTGCCTTCCACGCCATTAGAGACAGAGTTGTCCTGGATCTTCTGTATCGCTACAAGGCTAATAGTCCCACAGATACCAGAATCAGGGACCTATATCTTAGAAGATAAATAAAATGCAATGGATAGAGAGATTCATCATGCAGTGCCTCCCACCCTCTCCTTTGGAACAGACTGACCCTGCAAGTTAAGCAGTGCAGCACACTATCATTCTATAAATGTAACCTGAATGACTGGGTGGGTAACCATACATTTTCAGCGAGACTGACTGGTCTAGCCCTTCTCGAGAAATGGAATATGGCCTGATGGTGGGCATTGGCAAGAGGTAAATGACTGTAAGATTCAACTGCCTTAAAATTTCTATAAATCCTAATTCTATGACTCTCTAATCTGCTCAATTTTGAATGTAGATGAGCTCAAGGTAAAAACACAAGGCAGGACCACCAGGCTCAAAAAATTCAGTTAAATTTATTGTATATTCAACGGATAAGCGCTTTCACATGTAAAAACATGCTTCATCAGATCTCAAAAAATAGTCAATCAGCTTAATTTAAACAAATTTAAAATGCTGGCAACCAATCCAGTCACAGCAGAAAAATCAAATTAGTTAATTAATTAACCCCTTCAGCAGTAGGGCAAATGCTGACTAAAGACAAAATGCATTCCGTGTTAAGTGAACAATAAAAAGTTGTGTATATAAAAACAACATTCACACACACATAAACCTTAATGTATATGTATGCATGTGTGTAAATTCATATAAAAATATATGTATAAAAATAAAACAAAACATAACAAATATACATCAAATATGTGAACATATATAAATAAAGAAAAATAAAATAAAATTAGAACAACCTACAAGAAGTTTCAAAGGATTCCTTAAACCAGTTACAATATATATTATGATCCAGTCATAATCCAGACAACAATATTATTATACTTTGATTCTAGCTTACTTCAGCTCATCCCATCTTATCTTACTCTAATTTATTTTATTTAATTTCATTACATTTTATTTTATTTTAATGGGCATGCTTCAAGGACAGGTTTAAGGCTGACATGATTATTAAGCCCTGGAAAAATATGGGCACGCAGTCTAAAAATCCACTTAACTTCTGCCAACTCTAATTGATTATTCAAATTGCCCCCTCTTATATTAATCAGCACTATTTGTAAAACTCTAAAGCTAAACATATGGGTACTAAAATTAGCCACATGTTTAGCTAGTGCATTTTGTTGATTTAAATTTCTGATGTCATACAAATGATTATAGATCCTGTCTCTCAACCTTCGTGTAGTCTTGCCTACATAGAAACAAGTGCAACAATTACAGGATGCAAGATATACTAAGTTGACACTGTTACAGGTGGCAGTAAATCTAGGAATAAACCTATAATTTAAAACAGGATGGTCAAAATTCTGTACAACAGTTATAACACTACACATCCTGCAATGCTTACATGGAAAGGTCCCAAAACTCAAACTCCTGTTTGAGTTCAAACTACTATTGGGACACCCCACGATGTCTTTGCATAGAATGCATTTCAAGTTGTTGCTGTTTCTTTATGTAAAATGTGGAGACCTCTCTACCATCCTGGCAGTGGCAGGATCCAACAAAAGAGCATACCAGTTACGCTTCACCACTTCTACTACACGATCAATATCCCCTGTGTAGGTGGTAACAAAGTGAAGTCTATTGCTACTACCATAACTAGTCATGTTTCTTGTTGAGGAGACATTCATGCCCATTACCTCCTCTCTTACATTTACCAAAATAGACTTCTTATAGCCCCTTTCCAAGAATAACCTATCCAACTCATTCAACTGTAGTATCAGATCATCTGGATCCAGATTCTCTTCAGTCTATGGTATTGGCTCTTAACTATGTTGGAAAAAGTCATCCTAGGATGCATGCTATTACAATGCAATAAAGCATTCGTCCAGCAGGGTTTCCGATATAATTTGGTACTCAGTAGTTCAGCAGAATCTTGATGAATAGTAATATGAAGAAAATCTACAGAAGCACAAGAAGAGGTCATACTAAACTCTAAGAAATGAGTTGTGGAGTTTAAATAGGCAACAAAATCATTCAAGCCTAATTCGTCATCTTTCCATAAAAATAGAATATCATCGACAAAACGTCGATAAAGGAAAATATTCAAAAACCCCAAATGGCCAAACAAAAAAGCCTTCTCCCAATGACACATAGCAATAGTAGCGTAGGAGTTTGCACAGGGGGTACCCATTGCAACACCCCAGTGCTGTAAATATAGCTGCCCATTAAAATGAAGATGTTATTGGTCAACACCATGTCTAAAAGTGTAGTAATAAGCATAGTCTCCTCATTAGACATACTGTCACAGCTAGTAAGAATCTCTCTAACAGCTTCAAGACCAAAATCATTAGGGATAGATGTAAATAAGTTCTTAACATCTAATGTAACCAAAATGCATTTCGAACATGTAGGATCACAACCTAGAAGAGCTATTGGTATATACTTATTAATTCCAAAATCAAAGTATGCACTGCTACACATTAGCTTTATATATATGTACACACACACACACACACACACACACACACACACACACACACACACACACACACACACACACACAGTTGCTTGTACTTTTGATTCAGGTTTTATTGAAAAACATCCTCAGTCCAACCCACTTACTTGGTTAACAGATAAAATAAAATTATACACACCACAAAAATAGACAGACAGACACACAGTGTATTATTCAAGAATGTCCAAATGAATATCCAGCAAGGCAAGCACACACCACATTCTGACACAAGCACCATACATACACACACAAACAAAATACTTGCTGACACATACACGAACACATACACACATATAACATGCAAAATTTGCATCCGGCATACTCACTGACAAGCTCACATACACACTCGCCCTCACACATGAAAGAATAGATCTCTCATGACCGTTTTATTCTTGACATTAGAAATAGTAGCCTGAGACCATCTGGAAATAATCTGAGTTCTTAAAAGCAATGAAAATGGACATTAAGGCAATGCCATGTGTAACGCCCATGCACTGGCCCAGCAATCAAGGAGCCTCAGTCCTCACCACTAACACCAGTGAGGGGCATCCATATAAGGAAAGGATAATAAATACACACACACAGTAAAGTACAATTTCTCTTAAGAGCACACAGAGATCACAGTCAGTCTGGGGCTGATTTCTCCCTTTCTCTCCAGGTCCCCAAATAAGACTCCCCACTGGCACAGCTATAGGGTCCAGATCTCAGCCTAGTGGGAAAGCTAAAACCTCCAGCACCCTCTCTGTCCAACCAGTGCTTCTTGTCCCTGCCCACGTAGGTGACACACACACACACACACACACACACACACACACACACACACACACACACACACACACACACACACACACACACACACACACACACACACACACACACACACACACACACACATACACACACACTTTGAGATAAGAGTTATATACAACCACACAGACACTCCTGGGGAAGGCTGGCACAGGTTCTCCAGCTGTGCTCCTTTTACCCAGACTATACAGTAGTACCGCTTGCCAACACCCACTAATATCTATCAGCTACTAAAAGGCCCTTAACAAAGGGAGTCCAATTATTACCGTGCAATATTATTATCCAAATGGTAAGTGCAACTGAATAGACAAGGCTTATTGGTATGGCTTGGCCTGTATCACTATATACATGCAATGTACTCCATAGCTTAAATTATCTCTACACAAAACAGCCACAGTTGAAAGGTTAAAAAAATATTTAATAATAAATAATAAGAACACAAGACAATACTTCTTACTACACAGTGCTAGTCAAGAGTTCAGAGATCACAGAGAAATACTTAAAATAATACAGTAGAAAAGTTCTGACATCAATACAGAAAAAAACTAATCTAATCTTCCTAGTTCCTAGCTATATCTAAGAGAAAACACAGTTCTAAAATAAACTTACATATAGAACACAGGCAGTGCTGGTGATGTTGGATGTTCTCAAGACAAATGCTAAATGCTCTCATTCTTTCTGTCCTTAAATTCATAACACAGTACCACGGATTCATTTCAGATTACATCATTTCTTTCTGGTTCCCAGGCTAACAGAAATTCAGGGGTTAATAGCCCTTTTGATTTTGCAACTGGTCAGAAAGCCAGAGCAATAAAAGAAATTATACATGTAAATTATAGCTCTGGCCTCAAAACAATAGGAAGGAATGCCTCCCTCTAGACATCTCGGCTCCAAGTTTTAGATCAAAGAATTTCACAATGCTTGACTTATCAGCTTTCTTACAGCAGAGTGCACAGTTGTTACACTTTTTTTCAGTTCAACATCCAATACAGTCTTTTCATATTTAAGAGAACAAGCTTGTGTCTTACATTAATATTTACAAATGACAGAATTATCTGCAAAATTCTATCTAGCTAGGCTGGCAGCCTTCATCTATCTTAATGCCCCCCCCCCCGGAGAACTCAAGCTAGTTTTTCAAAGTGACCCTTGAGGAACGTTGCTGGAAAGGGTTAGGTCTATCTGAGTATACCTTACCCCATTCCCTGTCTTGAGAGCCCATCTGCGTTGGCATTGCTAACCCTACTGCGGTGCTGCACTGACATATCATATGCTTGCAACCCTAGGCTCCATCTTAGCAACTTGGCATTTTGCTGGCTGGCTCTGTTTAACCATGTTAAGGGATTGTGATCTGTCACTGCAGTGAATTTTCTTCCATACAAATAAGGCTAACGTTTCCGCAGTGCCCACACTATGGCTAGACATTCCTTTACTACAGCTGCATAGCTTTCCTCCCTGGGTTGGAGCCTACGGCCAAGATAAACCACTGGGTGCTCTTCTCCCTCTGAAGAAATCTGGCTAAGTACAGCCCCCCCCCCCATGGTTTGAAGCATCCACCTACACAATAAATTATTTGCTGTGATCTGGACTGGCTAACACAGGGGGTCTTCCCAAAGCTTCTTTAAGCTTCTGGAATCCCTGCTCACATGCAGGGGTCCACACTACCCTATCTGGCCTCTTTTTCCTTGTCAAGTCTGTGAAGGGAGCAGTTATGGTACTATAACCGGGGACAAACTTCCTGTAGTACCCTGTTGTCCTTAAGAATGGCCTCACCTGCATTTTGGTAACAGGTGCAGGCCATGCCTGAATGGATTCCACTTTGGCAGGTTCTGGCCTGATCTTATCATTCCCCACTCTATGTCCCAGGTAAGAGACCTCTGCCATACCCACCTGACATTTGCTGGGCTTAATGGTCAACCCTGCCCTCTGTAGTCTGCCCAGCACCTCCCTGACATGTTGAAGGTGCTCTTGTCAGGAATGGCTGTAGATGGCTATATCATCTAGGTAAGCAAGGGCGAACCCTCCTGCTCCTGCTATGATATGATTTACCAGTCTCTGGAAAGTTGCCGGGGCATTTTTTTCATTCCAAAGGGCATCTTTGTGAACTCATACAAGCTAAAAGGAGTCACAAAGGTTGACCTCTCTCTAGCACTGGGAGTCAAGGGCACCTGCCAGTAACCCTTGGTAAGATCAATAGTTGAAAGATACTTAGCCCCACCCAGCTGCTCTAGGGCCTCATGTGTCCTAGGCATGGGATAAGCATCTGACTCTGTGTGAATATTTAATTTCCTGTAGTCCACACAGAACCTGGTGCTGCCATCATTCTTTGGCACCAGCACCACTAGGGAGGCTCAGGGACTGTTGGACTCTTGAATTACCCCTAATTCCAGCATTTCCTGTATCTCATCCCTCAGAGTCTATTTGACTCTCAGGCACCCTATAAGGGCCTGCCTAATAGGCCTTTGAGGTCCTGTATCCACCTGGTGCTGCACCAGGTGGGTGCATCCTGGTTTCCTGGTGAACATGTCCTCAAACATCTGTAACACTGCTCGGATTTCTCAAACCTGGGTAGGAGATAGTTGCTGGGACATTGCTACCCCTTCCACTGTGGTGTCGGTCTGAGCCTCACTGAGGAGATCAGTCACCAGATCTTCCTCAGACTCCTCCTGCAATCCACTGCAAATGCTCAGCACGTGGCCTCCCTATCATGGTAAGGTTTCATCATGTTAACATGGTACAATTTGTGCCCCTGCCTCCTGCCTAGCAGTTCCACCATGTAGTTAACATCACTAAACTTTCTTACCACCTTGTCAGGTCCCTCCCAAGCTGCTTGCAGCTTGTTGTGTCTGACAGGAATGAGAACCATTACCTGCTGCCCTACAGCATACTCTCTAGCTCGAGCATTCCCATCATACCAGACCTTTTTCTGCTGCTGGGATTCTGCCAGGTTTTCCTGGGCCAAGGCCATGAATTCCCTGAGCCTTGTCCTGAGGTTTAGGACATATGCCACAACAGACTCCTTGTGAGATTCACACTCACCTTCCCACTCATCTCGAATTAAATCTAGAGGTCTCCTCACCCTATGCCCATACAGAAACTCAAAGGGTGAAAAACCTGTGGATTCCTGGGGAACCTCTCTGTAAGCAAACAACAGATGAGGAAAATATTTATCCCACTCCCTCTTAAACTGGTCTGCAAATGCCCGTAGTGTGGACTTATAGGTTCATAGATTAGTACTAAGCTAACTGCCCTTGTGAGCCATTTTAAGCCTAGCCAATTATCCCTTGTGAGACTCAAACCCTGCACCTTGTGTTTGTAAGGCAAACACCTTAACCATTAGGCCACCTTTCCAAACCAACTTGATTGTAAAGTTTAACTCTCAACAAGACCATTAATCTGGGGATGGTAGGGGGTGGTCTTCAGGTGCTTCACCCCACAGCACTGGCACCTCTGTCAGTCAGTATTTCCTTTGGGAAACCTACCCTGCTGAAAATCTCTAAGAAAGCATTTGCCACCTTTTCTGCCTCAATGGAGACCAGAGCCACTGCTTCAGGGTATGTTGTAGCATAATATACTACCACTAGGATATACTTTTTCCCTGTGGAACTTGGGGTACTCAGAGGCCCCACAATGCCATAGCTACCCTCTGAAATGGCTCCTCAATCACAGGCAAAGGCATCAAAGGAGCTCTTACCTTGTCTCCTGCCTTGCCTACCTTTTGGCACTGTTCACAGATCCTGCAGTACCCTGTAACATCTCTGGAAATTCCAGGCCAATAGAAGTTCTGCATAATACGGCTCTTTGTACATTTTATGCCCATATGACCTGAACAGGAAATATCATGGGCTATGGCTAGAAGTGCCAGATCATAGGGCCTAGGCACTACCAACTGCTGTACCCTCTCACCTTCTAGCCTTCTCTCAGGGGTCCACTCTCTATACAGTAATCCTTTGTCCCAGTATACAGATCCCCCTTCCCTTGAGAATCAGGTGCGTCACTAGCTACCTGCCTCAGGCCTTGCAGTGTAGGGTCTGAGAGCTGAGCCTGTCTTAACTCTCTCTTTGTAACCCTTCCCAGCTCCCCTTCCACAGGAAGTCTGGTATCCTCTGACAGCAGAGCCTCACTCTCAGCCTGAGTGCTACTACTACTCACATCTACCTTTGCAGTCACTCTGTCCAAGGGAACATCAGTACCCACAAGCAGCTGTGGCTTACCTTCAGTCTCACTGCTTCAGGTTAGCTCTCTCCCTGAAGTAGCCACCTCACCAGTCCTAGTTTCAAGTGTGCAGTCTGTCTGCATCCCCACCAGGCTACCAGACCCACATGCTTGTCTCCAAGCCTGACTGCTTTAACTGCACACACACACAAGGTACTGCATTATCAAAGTCATCCCTAAGAGGACATCTGCAGGGATATCCTCAAACACACCTAATTTCTTGCTTCCTTTTCCACTCTCCTAGTCAAGGTGACCCTTAGCCAAAGGTATTTGAAATGGCATCCCTCCTAAAGCTCTGACTGGAGTAGACTGCCCAAGAAAGTACTGCTCATCTTTAACCATTGCAGGCTTCACAATGGTTAGGTTAGAGGCTGTGTATCTCTTAGCAGTGGCCTGTTTTCCATCTACTAAGATAGGATATAATCTCTTGTGGTAGTTTAGTACCCTTGTTGCCTCCAGATAACTTACTGTTGGCATTCTGTTATTCCCACTTACTGGCTCCCCCATCTTTTGTTCCCTGCCTTGACTCCATGGACATCAATATGCTACATGGCCCCATCGGTTACATTTAAAACATTTAACCCTTGATCCTGGCCATATATCTGAACTAGTGGCTTCCCCTGTTACTGGTGGACTCTGTTGGGGCGATTTAAGCTGCCCACCAGGGGTTCCCTTAGATCCATGTGCAGCACTGGGTATTCCTTTCCTGTGCAGTGATGTCCTGCTTGCCAGGTATAGGTCTCTCTTTTTCCCCAACTCATCTGTGGTATTACATTCTCTATCTGCCAACCAGATTCTTGTGTCCTCAGGCAAAGTGCTAAGGGCTTGTTCCCTCATGAAAAGGTCTGCCAGCCCTTCAAAAGTGGTGACCTGACATCCACTAACCCACCTATGAAAATAAGTGCTTAACTCAGCAATATATTTACACATACTTTCATCTGCCTTGCGTCGATGCTCATGAAACATTTTTCTACAAGCTTCAGGTGTTAACTTAAAGTATTCCAATAAACAGTTTTTAACTGTATTATAATTTAAGCAATCAGTATCAGGTCATTTAGAAACAACAGTTACAGCGTTACCATGGAGCAAGGGGATCAGGACCAGAGCCCTAGGTCATCATTATACTGTTTACATACCTTTTCAAACATATCAATAAAACTATCAAAATTATCACCCTCTGTAAAGTGTGGAAGAAATTTACTGACCTTTATTGCTTCTGGAGTTCAGTTATTCCCTTCCCCATTACCTCCATGACCCTGGTAAAGAGTCAGTATCTCCTTTTCATGTTGCCTCTGCCTCTCATTTTCTTCAGCTTCCAGATGTCTCAGTCTCGCTGCTGCTTCTAATTCCATTTGTTTCTCCTGACGCAGTCTCTCTTCTGATTCTAGTTCCAAATGTTTGGCCTTCAGCTCAAGTCGCTTTAACTCCAGATGGATTTTCAAATCCTCTGAGGCAAAGTTGAACTGTCCATTTTCTGAGAGTTGTACATCTCCAACGCCAGTCTGATTGTCCTACTGGTTGCTGGTCTGTGATGCAGCTGTGACTAAAGCTGTAATCATTTCTGCTTTAGGCCGGTTGGCATGCACCAGTCCTTTGGCTATGCACATCTCAGCCAACTGGGTCCTTGTCAGCTTGCCATAATCCTCTGTTGACATCCTTGCCTGCTCTCCCTGACTAACTAAGCTAACAAAAAATAAATAAAACTATTGTGATATGAAACTCTGAATGTCTACCATGTGGCTGCTTGAGAGTACAAACACCTTCTTTAGTGACCACTGTTTACAGGCTCCTTCTCCATTAACATACCCCAACCATAAGATGTAAATATCATAAAATCCAAAGACTTCAGATGTACTAACCTCCTGCAGTTCTGTGATGAACTCTCAAAATTCAAGTATAACGTAACCCCACAGATGTTGACATGGCTAGTAATTATGTGAATACATTTTACGTTTACCTAGATAGATGTGTCAACCTGGCAGTTCTTATCACAGCCAAACAAAATGCAAAGTTTAAGAGGATACCAACTTGGTGGTCCAAATGCATAAATAAACAATACAATAAAATAAAAAAGCTTCTTAGAATATACAGCAAAACTAAGCACACACAAATCAAGATCAACATAAAAAAAATAATCAAAGGTATTGAAAAATACCATCAGGAAGACAGACATATCCCATGAACTTAGAACTGAATCAGAAGCTAAGGACAGGTACAAATCCAAAATTACTAACATCAGCAAATTAAGAATCAACAACCAGAATTGGTCTGAACTTATTTAAAATGGCACATCTACTTGGATCCAGTGATACTGCAAATGCATTAGCTAACAAATTCAGTCTAAATTTCACCCCCAAGACTACTATGCAAATCTCACATATTCCAAAGGATCTCAACTCCCCTATAATTGAAAAGGAGTATTTGCTAAAGGTACTTTTCAAAAGAAAAATACATCCTCCATGGAACATGATGGCACACACAGCCGCAAGCTGAACAGCACTAAGCATGCACTGGTGGATCCACTCCCACAGCTATTCAACCTGAGCTTAGTCACAGGCTTTGTTTATGAGGCATGAAACACAGCAGTTATTATGTTACTTCACAAGGCAGCCATACCACAGGCCCCAGAAACTACAGACCTATTAGCCTAACAAGTCTCCTCCTAAAAGGCCATAAAATTGGTTATAACTGACCTGATAAACATCAATATTAAAAATCCTATAAAATTTGACCCACATCAGTTTGGCTTTGTTAAAGATTGATCCTGTCTAATGAATCTGGTAAACTACTTTGAGACATTAACACAAGGCATGGGCAGTGGTCATGCTGGCCATACAGCACATCTTGACCTCGTCAAAGTAACTGATACCATGCCATGTGCTAACATAATTAACAGACTAAATAAACTCTAAATCGATTCCTATGTAGTTAGGTGGATAGGAAATTGGCTGTAGAAGAGAACTCACACAGTGAAGGTGGCAGGTACAACCTCGGAGAGCATGAAAGTAGCCAGTGGAGTCCCTCAGGAATCTTTACTAGGTCATCTACTATTCAGCATATATTTCCCTGATCTCCAAATGAGTAAATAGGATCTTTGGTTAACCAAGTTTGTGGATGACTGTAAACAGGGTATATTCCTCAAATCACCTTCTGACATGCAGAAACCTACAACATGAACATAATTTGTGCACATAAAATGGACTAAAGCAAAATGCTAAAAAGTGAAATACTGCTGCATTTGGTAAACAGTCCCTCAAACCATCTTATGGTATAGACAATACCCCTCTCCACAATGAAGATGTTGTAAAAGATCTTGGAACATGGGTAGATAATTACCCTGCCTTTGATCATCACATTGCAACAGTGGTTAAGACATTTTTCTGTCTGGTGCAGCTAATTGCAAACAGTATCCCTTCTAGATCCAATGAAGTCCTTATCCCTCTATATTCTACACTGATCGGGTCCATCATAGAAAATAATTCCCCCTTTGAGATATGTCTTACTGGACATATTAGGCAGTTGGAGAGACCCTCCAAATTTCTAACAAAAAATTATTACAGGCCTAAAAACCTGAGCTACCAGGTCAGGCTGGAGGCTCTGGACCTGTATTCAGTGTCCTATAGCCCTTAGGGGTAATCTGTGCCTTTCTTTTCAAGCCATTTGAGATACAGAAGTCTGACCTCTTAAATCTCCAGAAATCAAACACTTCAGTGAACACTAGGTCTACACACCTGAATTTGCTTCTGCAGATAAACAAATCAAGGGGAAAGACAGATTCATCAAGCAATGACTCCCCCTTCTCTGGAACAAATTTACACTCCAGATCAAGCAGTGTGATACACTATCTACCCTTAAAAAGGAGTTAGACAGTCAGGCTAATATTTACAAATTCACTGTGTCATAACTGGCCTATCTAACCTTGAAAAAATGAGAAGGTTTGACAGTGAGTACTGACAAGGTGTAAATGATCACATAGCCCAGTTGTCTTGTATGGTATGTGAATTCTATGGGAGCTTGATGCTGTTTGATTTTGGTTACAGAAACACAAATAGAAGTTTTGATTATTAATAAAAAATTATAGAAGTTCTTACTCTGAAACCTTGACATGTTTTATAACCTGTAATAACTCATGTGGATGTACCAAGCTAGCCAGCAAGGGATTTTTCAGTATTACTGCAGGAATATAGACCAACAATATATACCTTAAAGGTCAAGGGCTTTGACAGAGGCAGAGATAAGATATGCACAGTTACAAAACTAATATGTTAGCAACCATCACTGATTACCATAAATTCCATGATTATATTCATGGCAAGTCAATTGTAGTAGACTATGCCCATTACAAAGCATGTTCAAGAAATCTCTTTACAAAGTTCAAGCAAAAATGCAGATAATGCTGTTGAGTTCAAATAAGAATGACTTATAAGTTTAGTATAAACCTACCAAATTGATTCACTCAACAGATGCCCTTAGTGGAACTTTCTTGCAGGAGTGCAAAGAAGATTTGGAGGTCTGGAGATCATGTGGCTTATTTCATAGTTACACATCACAACTGAAGCCTGGGGAACCAAGACTCCACTAGAGTACAAAAGATATGCAATGGCGATTAGACACCATCATGAATGCTTTACTATACCAATTAAAATCAATAAATCCAAGCATCACAGTATATTTTCCTAAGTGAGATAAACCTTTCAGTATTCAAAGCTTTCTGTTCAGGAAAGATAAAGTTATAATTCCTATTCAACATCATTGTGCAATGCTTCATAAAACTCTTATATTTAAGGGTTACTGTTCAAGGAGGTTACAATTATAATTCAAATTTAGCTTCAAGATTCAATGTTTCATAAAACGTATAAGTTGTAGTTACTAAGTATTACCAAGTGTAAAGAAAGAGTTCATGTCATTTTTATTGATCAAAATGTCTACACCCATAGAGGAATCAATTCATAGGTTCATAGGTTGGTACTAGGCTATCGGCCCTAGGGCCTATACAAGCCTAGCCATAACAAGTCCCTGGCTATTTCTTCCCAAAGTATTTACTTCCCTGGACCCCTGTCTAGCAGGACAACTGACGTGATCTCCAGGGTGAATTTCTTATCTCCCATCCAATCATCAAGGTTCCTTTTGAAGAGGGCCAAAGAGGCGCTCTGCTTGACATGTATGGGCAGTCTATTCCAGAGTCTGGGTAGCCTCTGGGTCAGGAACCTATCCCTCCAGCATGTTTTGTTCATTGCGATGACAAGGTTTAGATCCCTGGAGCGTGCGTCTCTGAGGGATTGGGATTTCTTTAAGTGTAGCATGTCCAACAGCTCTGGGTTTGACATGGCCTTGTATGTTAAGCAGAGATCGCCTCTGAGTAGTTGATATGCAACAGAGTATAGCTGGAGTTTTTTTAGACGATCAGCATAGGGCATCTGCTTTAGGCCTGTGATTCTTTTAGTGAGGTATTTCTGCGGCCTTTCCAGTTGTTGCAGATGTCTTGAGAGGTACATACCAAATGGGGCATTGTATTCTATAATGGGTCTAATGAGGGATGAGTACAGTGGGATAATGACCTCCTTTTTTCTGGATGAAAAGCACTTAGTGATGAGGTGTGCCACATAGAAGGATTTCCTGACTGTTATGGCGATGTGGTTATCGAAGGTGAAACCACTGTCCACCTGTGTCCCTAAGTCTTTTATCACACTTTTGGTGTTTAGTGTACTGCCACCTATGTGGTAATTCACGGGTACATATTTTTTCCCAAAGGGGATAACTATACTTTTCTTGGTATTGAGCTTGAGCGCATTGCTCTGGCACCAAGCATCTGTTTCTGTAAGGCCCTTTTGTAGAATATCCACATCATTTGGTGATTTAATAATGCAAACTTTGTTAGCCAGAGTCCCTTATTGTTGGCCTGTACATCAGAGAAGTAGATGCCAAACAAGACCGGTCCCAAGACTGAACCCTGAAGTATTCCACTTGTCAATTGTTTGGAGCTGGATTTGGAGTCGGCTACTTTTACAGTGTGGGTTCTGTCAGTAACCCATCGAGTGATGTAGGGATTAATGGACAGCTTAGTAAATTTATCTATGATTCCAGAGTGGGGGATGGTGTCAAAGGCCTTGGCGAGGTCCAGATAGGCTGTGTGGACCACCTTACCCTTGCCCATGGCTCTGGAGACTGATTCAAAGAAGTCAATATAGAAGTTATGTACTTACCATAACATTCCATGTGAGTTGTTTACCTCGCCTTTATTCTCACTGATGGGTTCGGAGCTGATCCTCGATTCCGACATGGCCGATAGCAAGCTCAAGGTTTGCCAGTAGCTCGAGACCAAGCCCCTTATCCCACAATGCACTGCTGGAATTACCTCAGATCTTGTTTGCTGCGAATAACATATATACAACATTTACATACCCTTATATATATAGATATATATATATATATATATATATACGAAGAACACTTCCCAAAGGGGAAGAAGAAATATTGAATAACCAGGATGGTACTAGCCTCTAAGTCAACAGTCAGCCAGGAGGGGGAAGGAGGGAGGGACGTGAGAATAAAGGCGAGATAAACAACTCACATGGAACGTTATGGTAAGTACATAACTCCTATATGTGAAGTTGTTAAATCTCGCCATTTATTCTCACTGATGGGTAGCGTTCCTAGCACCCTCAACCTTGGGTGGCTCATGGGAGTATGTTCTTCAGTACCGTAGAACCAAAGGAAGACCTGTCCCTTGAAGCCCTAGCTACTTTGTAATGTGTGATAAAGGTATGAGGCTTAGACCAAGTGGCTGCAGCGCAAATATTGTCAAGAGGCAATTTATCTTGAAAAGCAAAAGAGGTACAGACAGCTCTGGTAGAATGAGCTTTTGGTTTGTGCGTTAAAGGCATGCTCGCATTCTCATAAACAAAGGATATACAATTAGATAACCATTTAGATAAGGTTGTTTTAGCCACTGGATTGCCTTTTCTTGCTTCTGAGAAGGATACAAAAAGTTGGTCTGATTTCCTAATATCCTTAGTTCTGTCAAGATAAAATCTGAGCTGTCTGTGAACATCAAGTTTGTGCAGCATATATTACAATTTGCTAGAGTGGTTGGGAAAAAAGACTGGCAGTTCAATGACCTGATTGATATTTGACTCAGAACAGACTTTAGGTAAAAATGAGGGGTTTGTTCTGAGAGATACTCTATCAACATGGAAGATCATGTAGGGTGATCTGATAGATAATGCTTGAAGTTCTGACACTCTGCGGGCAGACGTAATGGCCACAAGAAATATTGTTTTCCAAGATAATAATTTTAAATCACAAGAAGATGCTGGTTCAAAAGGGGGAAGAATAATTTGAGACAGCATAAGGTTTAAATTCCAGGGAGAAAAGGAAATGTTGATTGGAGGTCTCAAATGAAGAATGCCTTTAAGGAAGGTTTTAGATAATTTATGGCTCATAATATTTGAGCCACCAAGACCAAGGTGAAAATCTGAGATAGCAGCTAACTGAACTTGAACTGTAGCAGCTGCTGCCCCTTCCTTAAAATTTTTGTTAGAAATTCTAAAATCGAAGATAGCGGAGCTTGGAAAAGGTCAATGTTCTGCGCGTTGGCCCAAACTGAAAACCTTTTCCATTTACTGCCATGTAATTTCCTGGTAGATGGCTTGTGAGAAGACAAGAGAATCTGTCTTGTATCTTCTGAAACTGAATGAAGCCTGGCAATTAGGGGAAGTGGATTAGCCAAGCAGTCAGTTTCAGGGAATGCAGAGAAGGATGAAGATCCCCTGACAGGTGAGTTAGAAGGTCCGGAACTGGGTCCAGGATCCATGGATCTTCCAAGAGATGATGGTGGAGAAACGGAAACCAAATATGTCGAGGCCAGTAGGGGGCTATGAGTATAACAGTCCTTCCCAGCAATTTAGCTTTCTGTAAAAATCTGGGTATTAACGGGAAGGGTGGAAATGCATAAAGGAGACCTGGGGGCCAATCGTGTAAAAGTGCATCTCTCGGGGGATAACCGGGAGGTGGCATTAGGGCAAAGTAGCTTCTGCATTTTGAATTGATGTGGCTGGCAAAAAGGTCACAGCAAGGCTGGCCCCATTTGCGGAAAATCGACTCCGCAATCTGTTGTTTGAGAGACCACTGGTGAGGGAGTAATATTGCCCTGCTTAGCTTGTCTGCTATCACGTTGTATTTCCCCAGGATGTGCATTGCTAACAGAAAATGCTGGGAGAACACAACCCATTGCCAGACCCTGAGGGATTCCCGACAAAGGGGGTAAGACTTGGTTCTGCCCTGCTTGTTCACGTACCAGACTACTGACTTGTTGTCGGTCTGAATTGCAATAGTCCCTAGAGGGAGAGAGTCCTGAAAGTACTGCAACACCAGAAGTACCGCTCTCAACTCTAGAACATTGATGTGCAGATGTGATTCTTGATCTGTCCATGTGCCTTGGGCAGTCTTTCCCTGAAAATGCCCCCCACCCTATCATGAAAGCATCCGTGGTCACAGTGGCTACTGGGGGGGGGCAAAGGGTCTTCCGATTGTGACATGAAGAGACGTCAACCACCACCGAAGGTCTCTTCTGCAAGAATCCGTGATAAGAATCATGTGGTGCATTGGTAGTTTCTGGTAAGACCATTGAGAGAAGAGGAGCCATTGAAGAATTCACATATGCATCCTTGCGAGTGGTATAGCCAGGATTGCTGCCGCCATCAAACCTAGTACTTTCAATACCTCAGCTGCTGTAGCTTTGTTCTTTGACACCAGTGAGCTGACATTTTGGCAGAGAAGAGAGACTCTTTGGATAAAGAGACGTAGAGTTGTAGCTGAGGTATCTAACTCTGCTCCTATAAAAACGGTCTGCTGAGATGGTGATAAGGCAGACTTTTCGAAGTTGACTGTAATGCCTAATTGATGGCAGAGTGTCAGAGTGTATTGTGTTGCCTGAGTCAATTGATGCCTGGTGGTAGCGGTGAGGAGCCAATCATCTAGGTATGGAAACACCTGGAATCGGGTGAGCCGTGACCACTGCCATGCATTTGGTGAACACTCTGGGGGCTCTAGTGAGACCAAAGGGCAGGGCTCAAAACTGGTAATGATTGGCCCCCAGCCGGAAGCGCAGATGATCTCTGGAGCATCTGTTCATCTTTATGTGATAGTATGCGTCCTTGAGATCTATGGAGCACATCCAATTACCTTTCCCTAAGAAGGGAAGAATGGACTGAAGCATGACCATTCGGAACTTCTCTTTCTTTATGAACTGGTTGAGTCTGTTGAGGTCCAAGATAGGTCTCCAGTCCCCTGTTTTCTTTGGTACCAAAAAGAATCTTGAGTAAGTTTCGAATCCGACTTGGTCTGCTGGGACTGGTTGGATGAATGACTCTTTTTTTTTCTAGCAATCTGCAAACCTCTATGATTGCTTGTTCCCTGAGATTGGGTGGAACATCTGGGATTTTCTTTATAGGAATGGGAGGGGTAAAGAGCGGTAAGAAATATCCTCTGGAAATTATGCTTTGTACCCAAGTATCCGATGTTATGTTTAGCCAGGCTTCTGGGTACAAAGACAAGCAACCCCCGACTGCCTCCAGAGCTGAACAGTCGGGCCCCCTTTCAGGGGCACTGGTAGGACTGACTGGAGAACTGACCCCTGTCACCCTGTTGCTGTGGATCCCTCTGCCACGGGGGCGGTGTCTTCCATTATAACTCCCTACTCTGCCTCTAGAGGGGGTTTCTCCACGTGTGTCCTGAAAGGCTGCCTGAGTTTTTCGGAACCACATTCCCCCCCCCTAGGGCCCTTGGGGTAGGGCCAAGTAGTGGTGGAAAAACGAACCCCAATGGCAGATAAGGTCTTGCCTTCCTGCTCACACCTGGTTAAAGTTTCCTTTACTTTGGGCCCAAACAGTGATGAGCCATCGAATGGGGTATTAATAAAGGAAAACTTAAAGGGTTCCGCAAAGGAACAGAGATGCATCCAGGCTTGTCTTTGAAGAGCAATGCCCGAACTAGCGGCTCTACTCGAACCATCAGCTGCATAGGATATGAGACGCATGGACGAGTTCACCCTTGAGTTTAGGGTAGCGAGCTGGCCGTTGACTTTGTCGGCTACTCCTGCAGCTACCGTACCCTGGAGAGTATCTCCTAGCTCTTTCAGGAGATCTCTCTGTAGTCTTGTAAAATGGGTTAAGTAGTTCAGTGATTGCAGAGAAAAAGTCGCTGAACTAAACATGTGTTTCCCATATCTATCCATAACCCCAGAATCTCTGTTAGGGGGATGGATAGAAGAGGATGTCTCAGATACTTCCTTTTTGGTGGCTGCAGCTACCATCATGGCATCAACAGGCACTCCTTTTGTCAAAAATGGCTTGTCCACTAGGGCAGACATGAATTTATTGCGTCTACGAGGGACAGGTTCCATGGCCTCCGGTGACTCCCACGCCTTATGAGACATCAGTTCAATGAGCTCGTCATAAGGCGGAGACACCAAAGAAGTGGAAGATTGAGACCCAAAAGCCTTCAAGAGCACAGACTCATCCTCAGTAAGGGTCTTGGACTGCCAATCACCCCTATGACTAAGGATTTCTAGTATCTCTGCAAAGGAGATATCCTCAGAGGGGGATTGAGGGGACCCTTCTGACTCATCTAAGTCCATGTCAGATGTCAAAGACTCCTGTGGGGAGTCTAAGTGCCTCCTCTTGCACAGTCTCTTCCTGGGACCTCCTCAGCGAGGGGATCTGGGGAGGTCTCAGAAGAGCAGGGGACGCCCTGTGGGGGTACTTGAGGCTCGGGGTCTCTATGCTTAGAGGGATCAGTAGATGAAGAAGCAGACACAGGAGCTTGAGGGGAGAGGGAAATCTGAACTGATGCTGATGTTGTCTTTGGAGACAAAACTCTCCTCATAGCATCGAAGGCACCATGGCTCCGACGAGAAGGAGTGGACGGACCTGAGAGTACTGTCCGATCTTCCTGCACCAAAACCCAGGGCTTCAAGCCCGAGGTAGGAGACGAGCTCATCTGAGCTGAAGCCCCGAGAGGAAGAGTTGGCACTGACAAGTCGGTACGACTATCCTCCCTGGACCCGACAGGAGAGCGTCGGCTCCTAGAGCCCTCGGTTGGCGCCGAGGACATCTGAGTAGATGGAGCCGATAACACCGGCGTAGGTATTGCCTCCAAGGGATCGACCACCATTGGTTCAATTTCCTTCAGCTGTGAGAGTCCAGTACGGCTCAGAGGAGGAGTAGACAAGTCCGGTTCCATGGTCTTCGGTATCGACGAGCTGGTCGGGGCCGACAACAATTTGGCAAGTCCTGGTGCCTGTAAAAGCTTCTGCACTAGCCGATCCATGTCCAAATCTGAAAGGCTGACTGAAGACTTAGCTGAATGCACCGAAGGTGCTGACTGGAGCAGAAGTGAAGAAGGAACTTCAGAGACCGGCTCCAATACTGAAAGCTGGCTCCGAATAAAAGGTACACTCGGTTCCGATAACTGTGGAACCGATGACCCTCCTTCTAAAATCTTAGCCTTTTTTGAGACCTTATCTGAAGACTTGGATTTTGAGGATGTGGAGGACATACTAGCACCCTCATGGCTACTCAAAACTTCAGAGAAAGATTGCTATAGCAATCCCCTGTCTATAAGTTTCCTCCTTCTCTCCAAGAGGACTCTTGAAGAAAAGGAGTGGCAAATGCTACAGGTGTCTTGGAGGTGTTTAGCCCACAGACAGTAGACACACTGAATGTGTCCGTCAGTGACGGACATTTTCTGCCCACAATCTGGGCATTTTTTGAATCTCGATTTGGGATGGGATTTCTCCCTATCATCCGACATACCTAAGAGAAAAAACAGTAAATTAGATCCGCAAACAACTAAGCCCAAACCGGGCACTATCTATAACAGTATTATATATATATATATATATATATATATATATATATATATATATATATATAGATAGATAGATAGATAGATACAAATATAGGGCTAAGAGGCCCACTGAAAAAGCCTGACTATTATAAATATTAATAGTAGAGAAAAAAGGGTTAAAGGCCCACACAAACTAAGAAGCCAACAAGGCCCTAACTTTTAAACTATTTATACTATCCAAGTATTTAACTGCAGAGTAAATATAATAGTAATAACACACACTATATATTTTAGACAAAAAAGAAAACTTTTTTATAGACTTGCTGTTAATTTGTTTCTAAAATGGTCTGAGCTAACTGGATCACCGAGATCTCTCTTGCCGCGGTAAACTAGATCTGAGGTAATTCCAGCAGTGCATTGTTGGATAAGGGGCTTGGTCTCGAGCTACTGGCAAACCTTGAGCTTGCTATCAGCCGTTTCGGAGCCGAGGATTGGCTCTGAACCCATCAGTGAGAATAAACGGCGAGATTTAACAACTTCACATCATAGGTTCTTCAAACTTCAGATGAAGTTTGCAATATGCTCCACAATCAGGATAAGTATGAGCAATTCTGAAACACATAATCTCCCACAAATGAAAGATGCAACAGATTTCGTTCAAAGTTGTTCATTATTGCTTATGTTTTGACTCATATTCAGAGTGCAAGATGTGCAATTTATGTTAAACTACTACCCCACTAAGTTCTCACATTCTTGAAATCGGTTTTGCTAGACATGGAATACCAGATTAAATTCTGCCTGGTAACATTCTACAATATATGAGAAAGTAGTTTTATAATGTTGACAAACAATGGCCAATGGAGACATTTAACCCTACCATATCTAGAACTACCTGTGTGCAATGTAATGGGCAAGTGAAAATATTTGCCCAAACAGTAAGAAAGCAAGAAAGTCCTGAGAATTCTGATTGCTATTTCACTGCAGTAGAATATAAAAGTTTGCCTTTTCTGAGCATATGTTTTTCCCAACAAAATTATTGATAAGTGCATAGCTTAAAGCTAAGCTATCAATTTCTTAATATTTGATAAAACTGGAAAGTCAAAGAAATGCCACTGACGTATTTAAAAATAAGCAATATTAGCAAAAGTATAGCTGACAAAACAAAGTCAACTCTCAGAAGTAAAGGAAGGTGAAACAGTACAGTTTTGTATGAATTTTGTAGTTAATGCTCAGAAGTGTTGTATGCCAGCTATAGTTTCATGTCTAGCACAGCAGCCGAGTACTTGCAATGTATGAGGTCCTGATATGATGTTCTCTTGAAGAAAAAGGAAGCATTTGCTCAAATCACTGAATGGAAATTATGAAGTCTGTCAACCAGGGATGTTGACTTCTCAAATTCTACTTCAGCATAACATTATATTATAATCATATCTAGGATTACCAACCCCCATAAAAAAAAAAAATCTTTCTGATGATATGGAAATTTATCATACTGAACATGTAATTCAGAAACCTACTCAGTATGATGTCCCTAATATGTTTTTAAACACCTTTATTAAACTAAAACTTGTCCATCTCACCTTCATTCTTGCTGGTTGGGTTCAGAACCGATCATCGGTTCCAACTCGGCCTTTTACTAAAGCTCGAGAGCTTCCACTGGCTCGAGGCTACACCCTATCCCATCATGCCTAGGGAAGATTACCCAGATTTTGTTTGCAATTACTAAATAGAATAGAAGTCATATACATACATTCCAGGTATATTTACAGACATATACTTTGCAAGACAAAGAAGGGAATCAAAGAACATGAATTCCACATCTAATAAAGACCTCTCGATCCTCCAGGAGTGAAGGATGGGGGAAGAGGGAGGGATGCAAGAATGAAGGCGAGATGGACAACAAACATGGAACGTTATGGTGAGTACATAACTTCTTTATGTTATGTTGTCCTATCTCGCCTTCATTCTTGCTGGTTGGGACAGTGTCCCTAGCACCTTCTTTCTTGGGTGGCTCAAGAGAACAAACTCTTCAGAAAGGTGGACCCAAAATAAGCCCTGTTCCAGGAGGCCACGTCTACTTTGTAATGAGTGATAAAGGTATGAGGTTTTACCCACATTGCTGCAGCACAAATTGAATCCATGGGCAACCTAGCCTGAAAAGCAGCCAAAGGTGAAATAGCTCTTGAGTGACCTCTTATTTTTCCAGGCAGTTGTTTATTCTGAGAGGTATATGAGAATGTAATAGTATCTGTAAGCCATTTTGATAGTGACTTTAGATATTGGAGCACCCTTCTTTTTGTCTGAAAAGGACACAAATAATTGATCAGATTTTCTTAATTCTTTTGTTCTGTGTAAGTAGAAGTGTAACTGCCTATGTACATCCAACCACTGAAGTTTGTATTCTGCCTTGTGGTCATGATTAGGGAGGAAGACAGGCAAGATGAATGGATTGATTTAAGTTAGTTTCAGAACAAACTTTTGGAAGGAATGAAGGATTAGTTCTAAGGGAGACTCTGTCTTTATGGAAAACTAAGTAAGGAGGGTGTATGGATAGTGCTTGAAGTTCTGATACCGTCCTAGCTGAAGTGATGGGTACCAAAAAAAAATGTTTTCCTGGTTAGAAATTTTAGATGACAGGAAGAAGCTGGTTCATGTAGCAGAAGGATCAAAGTAGACAGTACAAAACTGAGGTCCCAAGGAGGAGGTGGTTCTCTTATTGGAGGCCTTAACAAAAATGTACCTCTCAAAAAGGCTTTGCATAGTCTATGAGACATAATTTTTGAACCCAAATTCCCAATGTGATAGTTCAATATGGCGGCTAGTTGAACTTGAATGGTGGCTGCTGCTGCTCCTTCATTAAAAAGATTTGCTAAGAAGTCTAAAATGCAAGTTACAGGGGCTGTAAAAGGGACAATGTGATTGGCAGAGGCCCAACAAGAAAACCTTTTCCACTTGCTCGCATAGAGTTTCCGAGTTGTGGTTTTATGAGATGAGACTAGGATGTGTTTTACAGAAGGGGATATATCTGGAAGCCTAGCTAGGATTGGAAGCGGAGCAGCCAAGCTGTCAATTTGAGGGTCTGGATTGAGGGATGGCGAGTTGCTGGCAGATGAGTCAGAAGGTCAGGTACTGGAAACAGAATCCAGGGCTCTTCTTGTAGATGGGGCCAAAGAAAGGGGAACCAAATTTGACGAGGCCAGTATGGAGTGATGAGTATTAACCTGCATCCTAATAATGTGACTTTCTATAGAACTTTGAGGATTAAAAGGAAAGGTGGAAAGGCATACAGAAGATCTGGGGGCAAATCGAGTACAAGTGCATCTCTTGGTGCCTCCCCCGGTGTGGGGATTATGGCAAAACAGTTGCTGCATTTGGCGTTCATGGATGTGGCAAAGAGGTCGCAGCAAGGCTGGCCCCACCTGCGAAAAATCTGATTTGCAGTTTCCTGTTTCAGGGACCACTCATGAGGCATTAGAATAGCTCTGCTCAATTTGTCCGCTATCAAGTTGGCTCTCCCCAGGATGTGCATTGCTAGCAGAAAATGTTGGGAGGAGACTGCGCACTGCCATACTCTCTGAGCCTCTCAACATAGGGGGTAGAATCTGGTTCTGCCTTGTTTGTTTATATACCACACAACTGACATATTGTCCACCTGGACTGCAACTGTTCCTAGTGGAAGGGAGTTCTGAAATGCTTACAATGCCAATAGCAACACTGTCATCTCCAGGACATTGATGTGCAAGTGGTATTCATTGTCCTGCCAAGTTCCTTGGACCATCTTTCTCAGATAATGCCCTGCCCCATCCTATCTGGAAAGTGTCCGTGGTCACTGTAGCTACTGGATGTGGGGGGGGGTGAACGGTCTGCCCGGAAGTACCTTGGTTGATTGAAGCCACCAACGCAGGTCCCTCTTGCAGAAATCTGTAATAATAATCTTGTGGGACATGGGTAGCTCCTGCATGGACCATTGGGCAAAAAGTAACCACTGAAGGACTTTCATGTGTAAGTGTGCGAGGGGTACGACAGTAATTGCTGCCACCATTGTACCCAGTATCTTTAGAACAAACTTTGCCTGTACCTTGTTTTGAGTGAGTAAGAGTGATATTTGATCTCGTAGCGTTTGAACTCTGTTGTGAGGAAGTCTTGCTACCATGTCCTTTGTGTTTAAGTCTGCTCCTATGAATGAAATATGCTGTGATGGCAACAAGGCAGATTTTTCGAAATTGATTGTAATGCCCAGTTGAGAGCACAGATGAATGGTGGTGTCTCTTGCTTTGACTAGTAGATACTTGGTGGTAGCAGTCAGGAGCCAGTTGTCTAAATACGGAAACACTTGGAATTCTAGATGCCTCAAGTGAGCTGTAACTACTGCCATACATTTGGTGAACTCTCTAGGGGCTGTAGTGAGACCAAAGGGCAGAGTTCGGAATTGGTAAAGCGTAAGTGACTCCAGGATCGCCTGTCCATTTTGATGTGGTAGTACGCATCCTGGAGATGTATAGAGCACATTCAATTGTCTTTTCCCAGAAAGGGAAGTATTGACTACAGTGTTACCAGCCGGAACTTTGATTTTTTTATAGACTTATTTAGTCTGCTGAGATCCAAAATGGGCCACCAGTCTCCTGTCTTTTCTGGAACTAAAAAGAACCTTGAGTAGGTTCCAGATCCAATTTGGTCTGCAGGGACGTTTTGAATGACTCTTTTCTCTAGCAACCTTTGAACTTCTATGGTAGCTTGATCCCTCTGATTGGGTGGAATGTCAGGGACTGATCTTTGTTGTGGGGGTGGGGAGGAGAAGGGTATGTTGTATCCTCTGGATATTACTGTATGTATCCATTTGTTTTCCGCAATATCTAGCCAGGCTTTTTGGTACAGTGATAATCTGCCCCCGACTGCCTCCAGAGGTGGACAGGTGGGCCTCCTTTCAGGAGTGCTGGAAGAGCCTATCAGAGAATGCACCTCTGTCACCCTGGTTTTGCAGACCCCATCTGATGTGAGGGTGGCATCTTCCATTATTGTTTCCCCCTCTGCCCCTGGAGGAATAGTCACCACTTGCGTCTTTGGGATTTACGGAAACACATCTTTCCTCCCTTTTGACCTTTGGAGTAAGGTCTGGAAGGGAGAAAAAAACGTATTCCCATGGCAGAAAAAGTCTTACCTTCCTGTTTGCATCTGGTCAGACTCTCTTTTACTTTAGGCCCGAACATGGATGATCCATCAAAAGAGGCATTTATAAAGGAAGACTTGAAGGGTTCAGCGAACTCGCATAGGCACATCCAGGAATGCCCCCTTATGGAGATTCCTACACCTGCTGCCCTACTCGCTCCATCAGCTGCATAAGATATGAGCCACATAAAGGAGATGACCATGGAATTTAAGGTAGCAAGCTGAAAGGTCACCTTATCTGAGACCCCATGCATCTGTAGAACCTTGGAGGGTATCTCCTAACTCCTTCAGGAGATCCGTCTGGTCTGGTAGTTCAGCAACCCCTGTAAAGGCCGCTGACTAGAACATATGCTTTCCAGATCTGTCCATTGTTCAAGATTCTTTATTCGGTGGATGGACAGATGAGGAAGTCTCAGACAATTCCTTCTTGGTGGCCGCCGCCACCACCATACCATCTACTAGGACACCTTTTGACAGAAATTCCTTATCGCCAGGGGCAGTAATAAATTTGTTGGGCCTCCTTGGAACGGGTTCCATCGAATCTGGAGAGTCCCACGCCTTTAGACTGGCTACGTTAAGGAGCTGGTCGAAAGGAGGAGTCACCCAAGAGGTGGAGGGTCGAGAATGAAATTCCTCCAGGTACACAAACTCATCCTCAGATGGGTTAATGGCCTTCCAGCCACCTCTCTGCTTAAGGATTTCTAGGATGTCTGCGAAAGAGACATCCTCAGAGGGTGACCATGGGGACCTTCTGAGTCGTCTAAGTCTGTGTCTGAAGTGACAGACTCCTCAGGGTAGTCTAGATGTTTCCTCTTACAAGTTCTTTTCTGAGGGACCTCTCCAGAGGAGTCCTCTGGGGAGGTTTCAGAAGAGCGTGTCTCACCCAATGGGGCATCCAGGTGCATCAGTTCTCTACGCCTAGGAGGGAGGGATGGTAGAGAGGCAGACACCAGCACTTTTGGGGGAAGAGTGCTTGGATCCGAGCGTGGAGCTGTCTGGGATGGCAGCACACTCCTCATGACCTTGAAGATACCATGACCCAAATCCGAGAGAGCCTCCAGCTCTGAAGAGACAGGAGACTTCCCCACACAAAGGATGTGGGCTCCAAGGCCATTGTAGGTGCCAAGCACACCCTCGCTGAAGCCCAAGAGGTAGATTCAGATCCGACAAAGTTCCGACCCAACTCTCCTCCCTGGACCCGATGGGGGAGCGTTTGCTCCCAGACCCTTCGACAGACAATGGCACCAAAGAGGTCAGAGCGGAATTCGGGGCTGATGAACCTGGGGCAAGTCTCGGACCCGATAGTTCTACTACAATCACATCCAAGCACTCCGGCTCTGAAGCCACTCTGGTCGGAGGCGGAATTGAAGAAGGGTTAGTGACAGTTGTCTGTTCCAATTCCTTTTGGGCTGGATGCAAAAGAATCTTGGGTAGAGGCAGGGTCCGTAATACCTCCTGACCACCTGCTCCACATTGTCATCCGACGGGGTCCTGGAGGATTGAGAGGATGGGGTTGAGGACTTGGTACTTCCAGCCACTGATTGCAAAATAGGTTTCTGTGGAACTGAGGAAACCCGCTCCAGATCTGGGGCCGGCTCCGACTATGACTCCTAGTCGGTTCCAAAATAACTGGCGGAGCAGAAGGAGTTATCTTTTCAGGCCAGAAAGCCTTCGGGTCCAAAGATGTTTCTTTGGCCTGTTTTTTTAATGGCTCAGAAGCTGGAGCCGATAAAGATGCTCTCTTGTGAGACTTGTCCGATTTTGGAGATTGAGAAGTTTTAGAGGAGGTCTGATTCCATTCTAGTGATTCCAAAAATGGAAATTTCAGCAATCCCCTAACTATCAACTTATTTTTCTGTTCCAGATAGACCCTGGAACTAAACCCATGAAAAAAGAACATAAATCTTGTAGGTGTACAGTGCCCAAACAGTACACATAGCTAGTGTGCCCGATGGTCAAGTACATCTTTTGAGATTAAGAATCACACTTCTTGAAGCCTGATTGCTTCATTTCTTTCCTGTCTTTAGACATTATAGCAAACAACAACAAATTCCTGTCAACAACAAATTAAAGGAAACTGCCACAACTGTCACAAACTACTAATAGGGACTAGAAAAAGAGAGATTAAATATATCTAACTTTTTTTAAAACAGTCACACAGGAAGGAGAACAAAGGGGGGGGGGCTAGAGAAGAAGTCGCTAATTTAAACGACGATCTCCTCTAGCCAGAGGAGACGTCTCTAACTTAAATGTTGAGACATCTAGAGAAAGGGAGAGAAGAAAAGGGGAGCCCTCTAATTTAAACGGGTTTAAGGAAAAAATGAACACTCTACCTCAAACGGGTTCGTTAATGAAAGATAGAAGGGAGATTACTTTTGTTGTACATAGAAATGGGATAGGGAATCGACTATAGGCCCAGCAAAAAGAAGCAGCCAGGAATAAGCAAACACAACAAGCAGAGAAATGAGGGATTAACCCAAACAGGTGAATCCTAACAACACAGTATCTAAATCACTACAACAATATTTATATAACAGATAACAAGAGAACAGTATATTAAGAAAATTATTCCACTTAGCCTGAGCCAAGTGAGAAGCACCCAATCTTGTTTAGTGGCAAATGAGATCTGAGTAATCTTCCCTAGGCATGATGAGATAGGGTGTAGCCTCGAGCCAGTGGAAGCTCTCAAGCTTTAGTAAAAGGCAGAATCAGAACCAATGATCAGTTCCGAACCCAACCAGCAAGAATGAAGGTGAGATAGGACAAGATAACATCAAGGAAGCAGGACTATTCGACCCCAGACTGTTCGCCCCTGGACGGTTCAACCACAATGCATTTCTATACAATTTCATATATAAATTCATATGTATTGTATATGTGATTTTTTTTAGTGGACAGTTCGACCCTGGAGTATTTGACCCCAAATATATTCTTTTAAGTACTTTATCATTAAGTTATTAATTAATCAATTATTCAATAATAACACTGTTAATTTTTCATTGTAAATATATTTTTTATTAATATTTTTATTTTATTACATTGGTTAGTATAAATATAACATTTAAATCTTTAACATATAATAACTAGTGTTATGTTTTAACATATTATGACTACTGTTATTTTATAACATACTTTATGACATATGTTTTCCATCAATTAAATATTTTATTTTATATTATGTTGATATATTAACTAATCTATTATCTACTATAAATAATTTCTTTAAAATTAAATGAAATCAAATTTTTATTCAGGTTAATATGCCTTCTTCATCTTGAACATTTATACTACCACCAAAGCTCAAGCAGCAACATGCAATTTTCACCATTTCCTACCGTCTACCTTCAAAGCACATCAGAAGCTCAGGAAAGTGGATATGGATGTATGAGTAAATGCAAACACTCTTGATATCCAGCAACATTGACAGTGTGTAGTGCTGCAGAGGACTTGACTTGATTGCAGAGTGTAAAGACAAACATTCATACATACAGTTTAATCCATCTACAGTGCACAAACATTCCTAGTCCTGTACCCAACATCAAACCATATTAACATTTTTCCATTTACACGTTATACGCCACCTTTTCAATCTTTCTTTCTTTGTAATTATCGTCAGCCCAACATTACAAAAATTGCTGAATTCTCACCTTTCCTTAAATTTCACTCCTCCTCCTGACATTATTATGAATGAATTATTCCCACAAGTTCCATTTATTTCTATGCAATTTATCCTTCACTTTCCTAAAGATCCCTCTTCCAGTTCTTTTATCTACTTTATAATACTCAGTACTTCAAATACAGTTGATTTAGACTTTGATTTCGATTTTCTTGTAATTGCTTTTTGACAGACAACAGAGTTAAACTTAATAAGGTCATACTATGTTTTGGCAATTCTGATCCTGTGTCCCAGCTCAGAAAATCATAACCTTAGTTACAGCTTATTTGCTGGCCCAGTATTTCTGACAGAGTATTCTCTAGGATATTTTTAAAGTCTGCCAGCTCATTACACTGCCAAAACACATGTTCTCAGTTACCTCTTTATTCCCCACCATGCCTCCAAAATGCCTTATCTACTTGAGGAAAAATTCTATGAAGTGTGCTTGGGGTAAAACAACACCTATGCAAACATTTCCAAGCAAAGATCTTAAACCTTCTGGACTTTGTTGCATACTTGGAAGCCATACGTGTCCTTCCATTCTTCTGTTGTAAATTAATTTTCCAGTCTCTCTTCCCAATCCTTTCTAACTTCCTCTTGTTGATTCTTGTAGCTATCGTACAATATTGTACATGTCCTATTAATTATCTGTTTTCTGTTCTAGATTTAACTAAAAACCCCACTGGAGCAGGTCTTGCACTTAAGATTCCTTTGTCCCTTTCTCTTTGTTTATACTGTGATACCGATCCCTGATAGAGAATGCAATCTCTAGCCTGAAGTCTAAACTATTACCTTTCCATCTCTAGCTTCTTGTCCCCAGTACCTTGGTTCCTTTGCAGTCTCCTCCAGTAAATTCCAGATCTCTCATGCATATTTTCCGTAACCCTACTTGCAGTCATCCCTATTGGCAAAATCTCCTTTCTTCATTCTCGTGTTGGTTTAGTTCTTGGAATACTTTTTTTCTGCTTTATAAATATAACATTCTATATAGTTATTATTGCCCTTAAGGATCTGCATACAATATCCCACTCTTTACTTCTTGAACCCTGCTGCTTCATCATCATCCCCTTCCATTTTGAATTATAACTTTCTTCTTGTGTTATGCATATGAGCCTTAACTCTGAAGCTGTAAAATATCCCTACTAATCAGGTAATCCTAAACCACCTTGTTCTGTTGGAAGGATCAGCTTATCCTACTTAACTCTTACACTCTTCTTTTCCCAAATAAATTCCTTCAACTCTTTTTTAATTATTATCTACAAGTTCTCCTCTGGTCGATAAAAATATGCCTGATCCACATATAAAATTAAAGAGAATAAAAACATTTTCACTGCTTGTATCTTACTATCCATATCTATAAACAAGAGATTCCAGTTTCTTAGTTTTTGTATTATCTTTTGTTTACTTTCTTCCTACATATCCTAAGCTGCCATCTTCTAAATAGTTCATCTTATCGTATCCCCATAAATATGGGTATTGCAGAATCAATCTGTATGTGGGTACATAATTTACAACTATAACCTGTGCTTTATCTTCATTAATTTTACATCCAGATAGCACATGAAACTGTCTCAACATGTTCTGTTGCCTATAAATATAAAGTAAATAACCAAGGGGAAAGACAACAACCCTGCCTGGTTCCTCTTTTCAAACACAACTTATCAGAGTGGAGCCCTCATACTTTAATTCTTTGTGGCTCATGTTTCCATTATTTTTCAGCCACTTCAGTAGCATAATGTTTACACAATCCCCAGTGCAACAGTCTTGCCACATTATTATGCCTTTCAGTATACAGTCCTTCTGTCATTAGTATGTCACAACCAGCAACGACGTGTGCGACTGTTTCCAATTCGGTTTTACAAAACCTTCATTTGTCTGTTTCTCCTGCATGCTCAATGGACTTTGTAAATCACCATGTACACAGCCCGCTAACTTGGGCCACCAATATTAACCTTTCATCTCTTGGTTTGAATTCACCTCTCCTTAACCATTCCTGCTTTTGTTCCTGATCAACATGAGGTTCTTCCAGAAGTTTTCTATACTTGCAACTGTATTTATGCATTTTCCACATTTCTTGCCTTTTCATCTGGTCCTTCACTTTATATTCTTTCTTTTGTTTTTTGGCACATTCAGTTGCTGCCTGATTTTTATCTACTTCTGGTTTGATTTCCATTCCTGCTTGATGCCGAAATGCTTCTTCTAGGTTAAGCAGAGAAGTCATCTTAGATTTATTCTCCTCATGTTTCAAAACTTTCACTACGTTTGGGTCTTGTGAGGTCAGCAAATATGTATGGAGTCCCACGATTGCAGATCTACACATGTAACCATCCCTCCTTCAAAATGGGGAATATATAATCTTGGTATGCACTGACTTTTATAGATCATTTGGTGAGCATGAAGCATCCTTCTTATTTTAATATCTAATCTATCCAACATGTTTTGGGGCCAATCAATCAATCCAAAAAAAAGAAGTTGTGTACTCACCATAATGTTCCATATGAGTTGTCCATCTCACCTTCATTCTTTACTGATGAGTTTGGAACCAATCCTTGGTTCCGACTCGGCTGTTTACAAAAGCTTGAGGTCTCCCAACTAGCTCGTGGCTTACTCTCTATCCCATGATGGTCTAGGGAATTCCCCAGATCTTGTTGCTGGTATACTAAATAGTGCATATAAAAAAGTTTTTATTGTCAACAAAAAAACATGAAGAGGGTCAGAGAATAATAGATGCCAGATAGTAATCTCTTGATCCTCCAGGAGCCAAAGGTTGGGGGCAGGAAGGTGGGACATAAGAATGAAGGCAAAATGGACAACTCACATGGAACATTATGGTGAGTACATAACTTCTTTGTGTGATGTTGTCCTATCTTGCCTTCATTCATTACTGATGGGACAGCGTCCCTAGCACCATCTTTCTTGAGTGGCTCACAGGAGAACTTTCTTCAGAACCGTGGCCCCAAAAGAGGCCCTGTCCCTGGAGGCCAAATCCACTTTGTAATGAGTGATAAAGGTATGAGGTCTTGCCCATGTTGCTGCAGCACAGATGGTATCAATTGGCAGTTTTACACGAAAAGCAGAAGAGGTAGAAATAGGCCTTGTAGAATGAGCTCTTATTTTGCCTGGAAGTTGTTTGTTTACAGACTGGTAGGTAAACATAATGCAATCTGATAACCATCTGGATATAGTAGAATTAGCTACTGGAGAACCTTTCTTGCAGTCTGAAAAGGATACAAACAGCTGGTCAGTCTTTCTAAAGCCCTTTGTTCTGTGTAAGTAGAAACGTAATTGCCTGTGAACATCCAGTTGCTGTAACATATATTCTGCCTTATTGCCATATTTGGGGAAAAAATGGTAAGTCTATCGATTGTTTAAGTTTGATTCTGAGCATACCTTTAGTAGAAAGGACAGGTTCATATGAAGTGAGATTTTGTCCTTATGGAACAGCATATAAGGAGGTTTGATGGACAAAGCTTGTAGCTCCAAAACTCACCTAGCTGAAGTGATTGCTACTAAGAAAGTTGTTTTCCAGGTTAAAAACTTTAGGTCAAAGGATGATGCGGGCTCAAAGGGGGAAAAGATTATGTGGGATAAAACAAAATTTAGGTTCCATGGAGGTAGAAGTGGTTTAATGGGTGGTATTAACAGGTTAGTACCTCTCAATAAGGCTTTGCAAAGTCTATGGAACATAATATTTGGACCTCCTTCTCCAAGATGGAAATTATAGATTGTGACTAGTTGGACTCAAATAGTAGTTGCAGCTGCCCCTTCCTGAAAAAGCTTCACTAAAAATTCCAGAATGGAGGGTAAAGATGCAGAGAAAGGGTCAAGATTATTTTCCAAAGCCCAGGAGGAATATCTTCTCTATTTGCTGAGATATAATCTTCTCGTAAAAGCTTTGTGAGAAAAAATCAAGATATGTTGCACTGAAGGTGAAAGCCAGGCTAGGTTTGGAATCGGAGCAGCCATGCTGTCAACTTGAGGGTTTGCAGAGATGAATGGAGCCTCCCTGATGGGTGAGTCAGAGGATCCGGAACAGAGTCCAGAATCCAGGGCTCTTCCTAAAGATGAGGCCACAAGAAAGGGAACCAGATTTGACAAGGCCAGTATTGGGTGGGAAGTATTAAGGTTCTTCCCAATGCACTGGCTTTCTGACGAACTTTGTCCATCAATGGAAAAGGAAGAAAGGTGTAAAGGAAACCCGAGGGCCAATCGTGTATGAGTGCATCCCTTTGGGCATCACCCAGAGGGAGGATTAGGGCAAAGTAGCTGCTGCATTTGACATTCGTGAATGTGGCAAAAAGGTCGCAGCAAGGCTGGGCCCATTTTCGGAAAATCATTTCTGCGATGTCTTGCTTCAGGGATCACTTGTGAGGCATCAGAATTGCCCTGCTGAGTTTGTCTGCTATCACGCTGAATTTCCCTGGGATGTGCGTTACTACCAAAAAAGGTTGGGAGGAGGTTGCCCACTGCCATACTCTCAGTGCCTCTCAACAAAGGGGGTATGATCTGGTTCTTCCATGTTTGTTTATATACCATACAACTGACATGTAGTCCATCTGAACAGCAATCGTTCATATTGGAAGAGAGTCTTGGAATGCCTGCAACGCAAAAAGCACTGCTCTCATCTCTAGGACATTGATGTGCAAGTGGGACTCATGATCCTGTTAAGTGCCTTGGACTGTCCTTCCCTGATAATGCCCCCCACCCTATCTTGGAAGCATCTGTGGTCACTGTGACTAACGGTTATGGAAGAACAAAGGGTCGACCTAAGGTCACTTGATTGAAGTGTAGCCACCAACAGAGGTCTCTCATGCAAGATTCTGTTAATATGATCTGATGTGACATTGGAAGTTCCTGCATGGACCACTGAGTGAACATCAGCCACTGTAAGATTCTCATGTGTAGCTGCACCAATAGAATTATGTATATTGCTGCTGCCATGATGCCTAGTACTCTTAAAACTGAAAAGAAGGACTGAGACCTGAAGCCACAAGGCTTGTACTCTTTCCGGGGGTAGCTTTACCATCATTTTTGTATTATCTAGATCTGTGCCTATAAAAACGATATGTTGAGATGGCAATCAGGCACATTTTTCATAGTTTATTGTGATCCCTAAACAGGAGCAGAGTCTCAGGGTGGTGTCTCTTGCTTCTGTTAGTAGATGCTTGGTGGTGGCTTTTAGGAGTCAGTCATCTAGATACGGAAACACTTGGAATCCTAGATGTCTCAGGTGAGCCGTAACTACTGCCATACATTTGGTGAACACTCTGGGGGCTATAGTGAGACCAAAGGGCAGAGCTCAAAACTGGTAATGACTGGGTCCCAGCTGAAAGCTTAGATGACTCCTGGATGGCCTGTCCATTTTTATGTGGTAGTATGCATCCTGGAGGTCTATAGAGCACATCCAACTGGCTTTTCCCAAAAAGGGAAGTATCGACTGCAGTCTTACCATCCAGAACTTTGTCCTTGTTACAGATTTGTTCAATCTGCTGAGATCCAGTATGGGTCTCCCGTCCCATTTTCTTTGGAACTAAAAAAAAACCTTGAGTAAGTCCCGGATCATATTTGGTCTGCAGGGTCTGGTTGAATGACTCTTTTTTTCTATCAACTTCTGTATTTCTAGGGTTGCTTGTTTCCTGTGACAGGGTGGAACATCCGGAATGTTTTTCATGTGTGGGGTAGGAAGGGAAAAGGGTATGGAGCAACCTCTGGATATGATGCTATGGACCTAGTTGTCTTTTGTTATTTCTAGCCAGGTGTCTGGGTACAAGGATAAACGACCCCCAACTGTTCCAGAGAAGGACAGATGGGACTCCTTTCAGGAATGCTGAAAGGGCTTACCAAAGAAGGATTCTCTGTCATCCTGGTTCTGCAGACCCCCATCTGCTGCGTGGCCAGAGTCTTCCATTATTGCTTCCCCCTCTGCCCCTGGGGGAAGACTCACCACGTGTGTCTTGAAAAACTCTTTGGGATTTTCAAAACCACATCTTTCCTCCCTTTTGTCCTTTTGGATATGGTCTAGAAGGTATAGAAAAATGGACACTGATGGCAAAGAGAGTTTTTCCTTCCTGTTCACACCTGGTTATTGTGTCTTTGACCTTAGGCCCAAACAAGGATGAGCATTCGAAGGGGGCATTAACAAAAGAAGACTTAAAGGGTTCTGAAAAGATGCACAAGTGCATCCATGAATGTCTCCTAAGGGAAATTCCTGAACCCGCTGCCCTACTCACTCCATCAGCTGCATAAAAAATGAGGCTCATGGATGAATTTACTACTGAATTCAAGATGAAGAGCTGGGAGGGCACTTTATCTGATATCCCTGCAGCTGCTGAACCCTGTAGAGTATCTCCTAGCTCCTTCAGGAGATCTCTCTGCAACCTGGTAAAGTGTGTAAGATAATTCTGCGACCTTAGCATAAAGATCGCTGAAGAAAACATACGCTTTCTGTATCTGTCCATTGTCTGTGACTCTATTCAGGGGATGGACAGAAGAGGACGTCTCTGACAATTCCTTATTGGTGGCCTCCACCACCATCATAGCATCTACTGGGACACCTTTTGTTAGGAAGGTTTTATCCTCGGGGATGTGATGAATTTATTTGGCCTCCAGGGAACAGGCTCCACAGAATCTGCAGACTCCCATGCCTTTCGGCAAACTAATTCCATAAGTTCATTGAAAGGCGGAGACAACCAAGTGGCGGAAGGGAGAGACCCAAAAACCTTCAGGTAGACAGGCTCCTCATCAGAAGGGTTGCTGGGCTTCCAGCCGCCTCTCTGCTTAAGAATTTCGAGGATGTCTGCAAAGGAGACATCCGCAGAGGGTGACTGTGGGGACCCTTCTGACTCATTGAAGTCTGTGTCAGATGTGATCGACTCCTCTGGGGAGTCCAGATGCTTCCATTTGCATAATCTTTTGTGAGGGACCTCTTCAGAAGGGCATTCTGAAGAGGTTTCGGAAGAGAAGGGCTCACCCACTGGGTCAACCTGAGGCCTTGGGTCTCCACAACTGTGTGGAATCAGTTGTGCTGAGATATACACTGGTGCCTTTGGGCCAGGAATGACTGGATATGAGAGTGGGGCTGCCTGTGGGGACACTCATCATCTCAAAAACCCACCACCCATGACCCAAGAAAGCTCCCGGTTCTGAAGAACTAGAAGGTTTCCTTGGCACCAAGGGGGTTTGCTCTGAAACTGATGTAGGTGCCAAGCTCACCCATGCCAAGGCCCCGAGAGTCTAGTTCGGATCCAACAACTGTCCAATCTGACTGTCGTCCCCCGACCCGACTGGAGAGCATCAGCTCCTAGACTCAACAAGCAACATATCAAACATCAACTTTTCGAGCACAACTGCTCAAAATGCATATTATTCCAAAAAAAAAAAAAACTAATAAACTCTACTGTTTTTTTTTTGTAGGGGCAAGCCCCCCTACAGACCCCATGTTATGGGCTGCATCAGAACACCCCCCCTGCTAATACCAACTCTGTGGTTGTTTGAAAAGGGAAAAATTCCTGTTTCCCCAGTATACCTCAATCTCGCACAAGAGTAAAGCCAGCATCTTTGAGAAGCTGGTTTTTAATGTGCTAGCTTCTTTTTACAGTCTTTAAGTTGCAATCTGACAACTTGTTTGTCAACTAGCTATATGTGTGCGCCCACACTCACACGCACACACACACACACACACACACACACACACACACACACACACACACACGCACACACACATATATGTTTATTAAAAAATGGAAAAAATAAGAGAAACTAACAAAAAGAAAAATATTATCAACCGATAAAAAATGTGGAGTACTGAGCTGTGCATTTGGAGAGTACATTTGCTCACTTGGACAGCATACAAAATCTGAGGGTTTTAGAAAGAGACAAGTGCAATATTGGAACAGGAGGAAACCTGAATATTTTGAAGTAGCTGATGTTGCCAGGTCAGAAAACTCCAGTACCCACGAATACTCACATTCACATATACCCATCAAACACAACTGAGTTATCAATTGTACATCTTAGATGCCCAACTGTGACCAACTGTAGGAATAAATATATAAACACTAGCATATTTTAGCTTGTTCTCTTACATGCATATAGTACAACCCATTGCAACCCTCTACACACAGAGACATGTTTGAAAAGATGACAGTGGATACTCCCATCTGTCATAATGAAATACAGAATAAAATAAGATAATTTGCTATTGTTTTGCTCAGATGGCTACATATGCACTAACCTGATTTCAAAGTTCCATAACTGTACATGTATAATAAATTGAAGTTGAATACTACCAGTTTAATTTTTACAAAATCAAACAATTAACACATTTCACAGCTAAAATTGTCCACACTACTGCTTACCTGACCTGACCTCTAAATCATCCATAAATCATTCCTCTTTTATGGATCAAACAGCACTGTGTTCTCTGTCATATGATGTTTTTTTTTTATTGATCCATGCATAAAGAAAAATGAACTTCATATTTGTTCAGTAGGATATGCATTTTCTCTAACCTTCCATGTGACACATTGCATGTTTTCTTGTGAATAAAAGGTTAGCTGGACAGATGCCTGATATCAGTATGGTTACACTTATAAAGTAAACCTGTTTTTAATTGTCAAATTGTGGCTATTATTAATACATTTATTCAATCACTTGATTACAATCAGTGTGTTTTAGGTGGATGTGGTAATGGGTTGTTAATATATGTATCTGAAAGCAATAAGATGAAATATATTGCTAGACTATTATTTCTATCATCAATGTTCTTGCTTGCTTTGGCAAGGAGGATTACAGAAGTGCAGTAAATCTTATCCAAGAATGGTAACTGGAGATGGATAATTGTGATTGTTAAATAATAAATACTTGGACATATTACTAGACAAAACTAGTCAAAACGGCAAATATGATTATTACCAGTAGAATACGAGGAATCCGTACCCATCGAATGGTAACACAGTATGTATAAAGTACATCACGAGACTGGACAGTCATACTTTGTGCACAGTTTTATGTTTTGTTTCTTGTAACTAATAGCACAGTTTATATGTTACTGAAACAGGTTCAGAAAATCACAGAACAAATAGGTGTAGAATTAATGGAGCTATTATTTCTGTATTCATTCATTCATTTCATCACAATCAGACATTTAAGTGGTACAAATTCAGTGAAGTTGTTGCAGGCAGCATTCCTCCATATGTAGACAGTTGCAATGGGTTACACTATATGCATTTGACAGAGCAAGCTAAAATATACTAGTATGTGTTATTCATGTATTTATTCCTACTGTTGATCACAACAGAGCATCTAAGATGTAAAGTCATTAAATCTGTTGTATTTGGTGGGTATATGTGTATGTGAGTGTTTGTGGGTGCTGGGGTTGTCATGGATTGCACTGTATACATTTAACAACAGCAAGATGAAATATATGACTGCAGAGATTATTTATGCATTTACTAATTCACTGATTGCAATTAGACATCTGAGGTTTTACAGTCAATAAAGTGTCTGCAACTGGTGGACACATCTATGTTGTATGTGTAGGTGTGTGTGTGTGTGTGTGTGTGTGTGTGTGTGTGTGTGTGTGTGTGTGTGTGTGTGTGTGTGTGTGTGTGCGTGTGTGTATATGTGTGTGTGTATGTGTGTGTGTGAGTGTGTGTGTATCTTCTGTCTGTATGCATCTTTCACCAGTGTGTGACTATATATGTTAATACATGATTGGGTATGTTGTGGTTGTGTGCTCCATCTGCTTTTTTTAAACAGATAAGTATAACTGACCATATTTTCTAAAACTTTCCGAGTGTGTGCCCATACTGGAGAATACTGTATGAATGAGTGTTCCTTTGGCTTATTAAGATTTATAGTCAGTTGTAGGGTTGAGAGGTGCAGGGGTTCATTTCATACAAGCAAAATAAATTCTCCAAGGCAGATTATGTTTTTTTCTGAGGGTGCATACTTGGGTTTTGTATGCAAATGACCACTACTCTCATCTGCATATTATACTATCTTCATTCTGCATGATGTGGGGCAGTGTGTGTGTGTGTGTGTGTGTGTGTGTGTGTGTGTGTGTGTGTGTGTGTGTGTGTTTGTGTGTGTGTGTGTGTGTGTGCACCTACATGTGGGGAGTAACCGTCTGCACTTTATGCTTCAGACAGTAACAAGCTGAAATATATTGTTGTGGCTATTATGCATGTATGTGTGTATGCATGTATTCATTCACTTGCTCACAGACACACATCTGAGGTATGCACAGTCAGTCAAGTATCTGTAACTGAGGAGCACATCTGTGTGTTTGGAAAGATGCCTTTGGTTACAGTGTATGCATCTGACAGCAATAAACTGAAATATTCCTGGGACTAGTATTTATGTATTCATCCATTAGATAGGAATCAAATATCTGACATGTACACAGTCAATAAATTGACTGTAATTGATGGGCACATCTGTGTGTGAGGAACTGTAATGAATTGCATTGTATGCATCTGACACCAAGGAGAAAGATATTACTATTGCTATTATTAATTCATATATTCTTTCATGTAGTTCAAAATTAAACTTCAGAAATGTACACACTTAATAAGGTGACTATAACTGGTGGGCAAACTGATGTGTTTTGGGGCTACAATGGGTTGCAGAATATGTGCCTGACAGCAACAAACTGACATATAAGAGAATGGCTATTGTTTATGTATTTATTCATTCATTTGATCACAATCACATATCTGAATGTAAAGAGTCGGTAAATTAGATGTAATTGGTGGGCACATATGTATGTGCATGTGTGTGTGTGTGTGTGTGTGTGTGTGTGTGTGTGTGTGTGTGTGTGTGTGTGTGTGTGTGTATGATGAGTTCTTCAGTATGCCTCTGACCACAACAAGGTGAATATATGCCATTATGGCTGTTATTTATGCAGCTATTAATTCATTTGGTCACAGTCAGGCATTTCAGGAGTACACAGTTAATAAAACTGCTGTAATTCATGCATACATTTGTATGTATGGATAATTACAGTGGGTTGCAGTATACATGTCTAACAAACTAAAATATGCAGTGAGGTAAATGTATTTCTACTTGTTTTAGGTATGCACGAAGAAGGAGCAGACTGCATTCTGAGGAGGTGTTTACAATGGACATGTGTAGCAATTTTTTTTTGTTATTAACAACCACTATAAAATGCATGTTGCACTGAAATCATACCAATGTTGTGACTAAGAAATGTCATGTTTGTTGATATATTAACCTTATTTCTTACACTGCACTACACATTGTGTATTTATGGAACAATAGTTTATACAAATTTGCTATGGTCCCTTTTTTGGCTAATTCACTGGAGGGCATAGAAATATTGTATTGATAACCATCAACAGAGTAAGTTCTCTAAGTTCTTAAGCAATGTCCACATCGTTTCACAGGCAAAGGCAGCACACAGGTCAGGAATGCATTTGATCCAAATAGGGTGCTTAGTAATTGAGATATTGTGATTTATTTTCATGTAAAACTTGCAAAAGTGTGCCATATTAATATTTCTTGATTTAAATCTAGAGGAGTTAAAGTGGGATGTTGTGGTATCAAATGAAAGCATACATAATATTCACATATTTTCAGTGAGCACTAAAATCTAAGCATCACCATTTGCCTGATATTTGTACTTGTTTAGCAATAAAATATGCATAATTATATAAACATCTTAAGCAGTGTCTGCTTAGAAACATTGCAGAACAGAGTTTCAAAGGCCTAGTCAACACATAGGTTGCCATAGCTCCTGAACCAATTTTAGTAGTTCTAAGTGTCATACTATTATTCAATTTTGTTCATAAGTAATTATGAATAATTTGAAGCAAAATGAGTTTATATTATACTCCATGGTAACAAATTAAAGCTGAAAAACTGTACACTGATAGCTGGCATCAAACTACCAACACTTTGATCGTATATAAGCCTCATGTTTGTGCAAAGCTGCTGTTTGTACAGCAGCATTTAGTATTGTCTTGCATATGCACAATCACCACTAGTAGAAATATCACGATAAAAACTACCTCTGAACTTTATGTCAGTCCCGTGCTACTCTCAGGGCAACTAGTTTGCATGTGAGCAACATAAACACATTTAGTTAGGAGTATTTAGGTCTACATTACAGTATTACAGCACCTAGGACTATCGCTACTCAAAGATCATTTGGTCTGGGCTCTGCGCAGCTTCGCTGGATAGGTTAGCTGTAGATCACACCAAAGTAACCTCCCATCCCTCGTCCAGTTACAAACATCCTCTACTCCTATCCCTTGCAAAGTACACAACCATGGATAGGTACATTCCTGCTATCTCTGCATCTAGCTTGGTGGACATGGGCACCCTGAGACAATGTAACAATTGCCTTATATACACTGATAACCACTTAATTCTTGGACAGACAAATACAGTATGTGAGAGCTGTAGTTATGCATTGACACTGGAAGCCAGACTTTCACATACAGATACAGAAAGCAGCAAACAGGTTGTCAGCAACACACACACACACACATACACACACACACACACACACACACACACACACACACACACACACACACACACACACACACACACACACACACACACACACCACAAACACCCAAAAAAGACCACACATATAGACCCATATATTTGGAGGTGCTCACATGTAACCTACCCAAATCTCAAAGGCCTCTCAGGCGCAGTCCTCAGAAACTCCACATATATATAAACAAGACAATTCCCATGACAACACATAGAGCCACATCTCACTGTGTTTCAGCTACCAAGCTCATAAGGTGAAAACACCCCACAACCCAATAATTTGGCCATAGGAGACTCCATTGTGAGATACACTGATGTTCCTCTTTCCAGACTGGATAAAGAGAAGGTTACAGTTATTTACCTGTCACAGGCCAGGATCCACCAGATCATGCAAGCACTCTGGTCACCTACCCCCAAGTACCAGTATGACTCTGTCATAGTCCATGTGGGCGTGAATGACCTGAGATGCAACTCCTTGGACTATATGAAGAGACACATGATTGAGCTCTTAGAATACGTGTCACAAGCAGGTAAGAGCCAAGCATTGAGCAGCATTCTATCATCTCCAAGAATGATTCCACAATACCAATGAAAATGATCACTTTTAACAACTGGCTTAGCTGCTGGTGCCATTCTAAAGGGGTCCAATACTTGTCCACCTAGCAGGATATGGTTGACAGGCCACACTGCTTTGTCAGAAATGTTCTTCACCTGTCACCTTTAGGCTTTTGGATATTGGCCAAAACATTATCCACCCCTACAGTGCATTTTTATAGGAATTACCAAATAGACAAACCTTCCAACATAGCAAAAGCTAGTCAGGACAAGCTAAAGATGTTACTGGTCAGTGGTAGGAACCTCAACAAGAAACTGCACTTCCTAGAAGCGCTCCTCACTTTGGAGAAGGCTGATGTCTGTGCAGTTACTGAAACATGTTTCAAAGTCACAGAAAGCATACAGCTGTGCATACCTATAACACATTTCATACATTCTGACCACCCACTGAACATGAAAGAGCAAAAGAGAGAGGTGTATTTATCTACATAAAGGATAAGCACACCTCAAGGCTGGTCAAACAATATGACATGCTTGAGCTACTTCATGTCCAACTAACCATGAGAAAAATCCATTACTATATTCTTGCTAGCTACAACTGCATCAACAAGAACCAGGAAAAACAATTATAATACTTGAAGTTACTATAATCACTCTGCATCCAGCTCAGTGCCATACTCATAGCTGATTTTTAACTACCTCTCCATTAATTGGGAGACCTACACGGCAATGAGCATGCAGGCCCAAATATTTTCTGACTCAAATGTCCTGAAACAGCTAGCCTGCACCCCCACTAGGGGTACAGATATCCTAGATCTGGTACTCACAAATATAGGTAAGTGCTGATCCCCCCTGCAAATGTGATGTCTTCACTGGTAAGATCAGATCACAAAGCAGTCTCCCTTGAAATAAAGGTAAAACTAGACCCCCCCCCAACCTAACTCCAAAAAATTTAAGAACTTTTTTAAGGCAATCTAAACAAAAGAAAGAATATAAGGTGAAGGACCAGATGAGAAGGCAAGAAATGTGGAAAATGCATAAATATAGTTGCAAGTATAGAAAATTCACGGAAGAACCTCATGTTGATCAGGATCAGACATAGGAATGGTTAAGGAGAGGCAAATTCAAAGCAAAAGATGAAAGGTTAATATTGTCAGCCCAAGATAGTGGGCTATGTACACATCGGTTTACAAAGTCCATTGAACATGTGGCAGAAACAGACAAATGTAGGTTTTGTAAAACAGAATTGGAAACAGTTGCATACCTTGTTGCTGGTTGTGACATACTAATGGCAGAAGGATTGTATACTGAAAGGCGTAATAATGTGGAAAGACTGTTGCACTGAGGATTATGCAAACATTATAATATTGAAGTGGCTGAACAACACTGGAAACATGAGCCACAAAGCATCATAGAAAATGATGAAGTCTACATCACATGGGATCACCCATTACCAACGGTTCAAAAGAGAGATGCAAGAAAACCAGATATAGTGGTCCATGAAAAGAAGACAAAAGTAGCATTGATCATTGAAATCGCTACACTCAGTGACTACAGTGTCTTGTGTACAGAGAGACACAAAGTCATAAAATATCAAGATTTGCTGGCAGAAATGAGAGCAATGTGGAAGAAAGATACCCAGACAATTCCAATAGTAGCAGGAGCAACGGGTCTTATAAAAAATAATCTACAATCATATTTAAATATATTGCCAATACATGTAACTCCATACAAACTGCAGAAAAAGTCATTACTGAGCACATTGTGGGTGCTGCGAATGAGTGCTACCACATTAGCAGATATTTTAAGATAATAATAATAAAATGTATGAATGGGATGTTAAATTTTAACATGTGCCTTTAAATTGTTAAATGGATTATTGAATGATTGCTTGAGTCCTATCTTAAATAGTGGTTAGAACTACTGTTTAAGTGTTTCTGAAGAAGTCAAGACACTGTTTTTGACGAAAAGTGTATCGTTATTTTTAAACACTTTAAAATTAAATATAAGCATCTTCGAGTGGAGAATTTGTTTTCTGTTGCTTTTTTGTTGCGGAAGTTGGAGGATTTTTCACAAGTTTGTCTTGGTTTTGTTTTAATGGATCCAGATTCACCACCCAGTTTTACGTTTACCCCAAATACCAACTGGGGAGATGGAAATTTAACTGTATTGATCGAACTTCTATCTCAAAAGGTGGACTATTTAACACAAAAAATCGAAGGGACTAGCAATCCACAGTGTGACTTGCATGGTTTGGAGAACATGGAGCCTATACTTCCAAATACTAATGCAGCTCCTCGGATTGGGGAGACTAACCGTGATGAGGAACCTGTAATGTCAACGGGAACGCATGTTCGTAGAAGCGTTGTTGCTGACAGAACCAACTCGGAGCACAGGCTTGGAGTAAACCATCAGCCTGATGGAAATGTAATACAGTCCGAGAAAGATTTAAACTCTTGGGTACGGAGAGTATTTACATTCTCCGACACACAGCCAAGTGACCCTATTGAAGTAAATCAAGAGGTAAGCATGGACTTAGCATCAAAATTGAATATGTTCGACAAAAAACTGTGTAAGGTTCGGAAGCTACAATTAGAGGTAGCATATTTCCGAGAATGCATTCATTTAAGAATAATCCCTAAAGGGCTAAGACGTTGGCAGTTCCCTACAGGGCTCATCGAGGGCTCTGATTTCCATAAAGCTTTAATTACCTTGTTCGATAAACAAGGAACAGAATTATTAGAACTGTTTTGTACACACTACCAGCTGATGGTAGATGGACTGTTGATAGAATTGGCAGAACTGGATTCTTCAATAAAGAAGGACCTTGGTTTCTCCAGGTACCGGTTTGAGTATGACCGGATTTTTGAAAGTATAGATCACTACTTAGTAAAGTTGAATGCAACTAAAGTTAAGAAAATAAAATGTGATCTTGCAAGTTACGAAGCGGGTAATGCGTACCCGAAACCACCAGGTTCCCAGGGGCAAGCGTTATCAAATGTTAATAGTATAGTGACTAACAACAACCGGGAAGTGGAAGCTAGATCATGGGCCCTTCCTAACACTAAAAATAACAACAACAATAGTGTGCCTTTAGGGAACAACCACCAGGACAATTCAAATACTGTCTGGCGGAGTGAAAGGCTAGAAAAGAACAATCCTTCCTTTCCTGTATCTAATACCACAGGACAAAATGAAATCACAGGGGACCAAAACGAGAGAAATTTTCGGGTCTGAGCCTCGAATGCAGGGGCACAGAACAACAGGCTAACCAAGGGCAAAACAAAAAGAAGAAGTGGTAATGGCCTATGCTGGCTCCTCTAATGAAGAAATGACATGTAGTGTACTGTCCAACTCTAGTTTTGACTTTAAAATTTTTAACTATACGGACATGACCATCTGTCTGGAAACAATTGATTTGTTATCAGGAGGGTACACCTTTGTTCCTACTGTTCAGTTTGATGTGGCTAATACTTTGATTGACTTAAAAATTTTTATTAGAAAACTTAATTTGTCAATACTAATGGGGGAAAATTTAAGTAACACATCTGACAATTATGTTTCGAGTGTTTATAATCCTCCTTTGCATCCACTTCTGGCACTTTTTGAGAAAGTGTGCGAGGTCGATTTACACAATCTAAAGAAGCCGAGTACATTACCAACACTAGGGCGAGGTGTAAACATAATATCACTAGGCAGGAGAGGGACACTTTGAAATGGTTAAGTCAGGCCCCAATTCGCATTATGAAACCAGATAAAGGTGGGGGCCTTGCGATTATGACCAATGAGGATTATAACCTAAGAATGTCCAATATTTTGGAAAGTGACACTTATGAGAAGGCCTCTAGGAATGAGATGTATGGGGCATATAGAAAAGTGGTTGCTCTAATAGAAGAGCTTTTCATTGAAGCAAGAATAGACAAGGGTTTATACAACTACCTACAACAACCAGCACCAAGGATCCCAGTCCTTTTTGGCATCCCAAAAGTACACAAAAGTGTGAATAATCCACCAATGAGACCATTGGTGGATGGAAGGGATAGCATTACATATACCTGCGCTAAGGTTATTGATAAAATCTTACAAAAGTATATTAAAAGTGAACATCAGATTTCAAGATTCATGGTCATTCCTGCAAGCTATTAACAACCTAGATTTCTGTGCTGATAGCATTTTTGTTACAGTGGATGTCAAAGACCTGTATTCATGCATACCACATGAAGTTGGGATTGAATGGGTATCACACATGCTAAGGATTCTGGGTGCACCTACTAGTGAGATTAAACTAGTAGAGGAATTGACAGATACAGTTCTGTCATTCAACTATGTAATGTTCAACAATGATATTTACCATCAAAAGGTCGGTGTAGCAATGGGCTCCCCATGTGGGGGAGGCCTAGCGAACCTTGTTATGGCCTTTTGGGAACATACATTTGTGTTAGACAACTTGGATTATGGGAAAAAAATGTTGTTCTATACCCGGTTCCTGGACGATATATTCATCTTATTCCAGGGGACAGAATTTGAACTAAAGGGTCTGCTAGACATGTTTAACAACAGTACCAATTTTTTGAGCTTTACATCGAATTACAACAAAGATAGAATAGTATATTTGGATGTTGACCTAAGAAAGGATTATGATGAAAAGACCTTTGTTTCCAAAATGTATAGGAAGGAAACCTATTCTAATATGTACCTGCACTTTACAAGCTGCCACCCGTCATTCCAGAAAAGATCTGTAATTAAGGGACAATTGGTTAGAGCGGCTAGGATGACCACCAAAGACAATGAGTTTGATAAGGAATGTACTTTAATGTTAAACGTTTTCAAACAGAGGGGTTATCCAGCCCTATTTCTTCAGGAAATCATTGAAGAGGTTCAGTTCAAAAGATCTACAGGAAACTACGTCCCAATACTAAGTAAAACAAAGGGAGGGAGTGCAGTACTTAGTAAAAAGAAAGAAATGGTGGATATCTGTGGCTTTATATGTACGTTTAATATTGACTCCCATAAAATAATGGACATCATTATAAAGAATTGGGACTTCCTGATGGGAGATAAATACTTTAGGGATAAGCTCCCAGAAAGGCCTAAGATAATTTATAGGCGTAACAACTTAAAAGAAATCTTGGAAGCAAACTATGGAGGTAACACAAACAAAGAAGGTATGTACAAGTGTAATATGTGTAGGTACTGTAAATACATTGATGTAGGTTGTAATTTCAGCATCCGTAACACGAAATACAGGTCGAATGGGAAATACAACTGTAATAGTAAACAAGTGGTAAATTTAGCTAAATGTACAAGTTGTCCGGCTTTCTATATCGGGAAAACCGATAGAAAGCTGGGTGAGAGAATCTACGAACACATTTATTGCATTAACAGGAATAAAACTGAAAATGCATTAGCAAGACATATTAGTGAAAATGTCGGCCATGACTTTAAATTTAGGGTCATTGACCAACTGAAGAAAGATGACAGGGGTGGCCCAGAGTCTTTGAAACTGGAGAGAAAGGAACTCTTATGGCAACTCAGGGTAAATGCCTGTGTATTTCCAGGCATTAATGAAATGATTTCCATCATGTGTATACTTAGGTTAAAAAACCTAGCTAGGTAAAAGTTAGGTAAATGGGGAAAGATCAGCCTATTTAAAATAAATTCGATCTAATAAAAGTTAGCTTTTAATTAAGTTTGTCAAAATTGCTGTGTTAACTTCCCAAGATGGAGCTGAGTGGTTTTAAAGAATTAAATGAATATCATTTACAAAAGAAATTCGCCCACTGGTTAAAGGGTTAAATATATATAAATACAAACCTTCCACGTGTTTGAAACGCACTTTTGGCGTAATATTTACAAGGAGTTGAATGTATATGTATAAAGGAATAAGACAGTGAAAAATTCTTAATATTTTACTTCAATATACATATATACATGCATTTTCCATTTTTCAAGATGTGATGGTGATTGGGAAATGTTTTTATTTATTATTATTTTTTATATCTTGATCAATTTTGTTTACTTCTTGGTTATGATTCTTTGGTTATTTGATTAGATTACATATTTTTTTATACATTTTTTATATGTATTTTTGTATTCATGGAATTTTTTTAAACAAGTGATGTAGTGTTTATTACAAGAATATGAGGGTATTAATATATTTTTATTAGTGTGATAGCGTAAAAGCTATTTAAATTATGCTAGTCGTGAATGAGTGCTACCACATTAGCAGATATTTTAAGATAATAATAATAAAATGTATGAATGGGATGTTAAATTTTAACATGTGCCTTTAAATTGTTAAATGGATTATTGAATGATTGCTTGAGTCCTATCTTAAATAGTGGTTAGAACTACTGTTTAAGTGTTTCTGAAGAAGTCAAGACACTGTTTTTGACGAAAAGTGTACCGTTATTTTTAAACACTTTAAAATTAAATATAAGCATCTTTGAGTGGAGAATTTGTTTTCTGTTGCTTTTTTGTTGCGGAAGTTGGAGGATTTTTCACAAGTTTGTCAAAAGAGAGATGCAAAAAAAATAGATATAGTGGTCCATGAAAAGAAGACAAAAGTAGCATTGATCATTGAAATCACTACACTCAGTGACTACAGTGTCTTGTGTACAGAGAGACACAAAGTCATAAAATATCAAGATTCGCTGGCAGAAATGAGAGCAATGTGGAAGAAAGATACCCAGACAATTCCAATAGTAGCAGGAGCAATGGGTCTTATAAAAAATAATCTACAATCATATTTAAATATATTGCCAATACATGTAACTCCATACGAACTGCAGAAAAAGTCATTACTGAGCACATTGTGGGTGCTGCGAAGAGCAGTTTTGGCTGACATCAAAGACTGAAACAATACTAATTTCATGAACTTTAATCGCACTTTGACTTAGGAATGGGGACCATTCCCGTTATGGTATTAGAAACCCAAAAATTTTGGAGAAATTTAAAAAAAGAGAGCAGCCTTTGGATATGAAATGGGATGAAGTAACAGCCAGAGAACTTGAAACAAACTTAAGAAAACTCCTAAACCTCAAATGCAGCACCTAACTTTTGTCTAAAAGTATTTAACATCTTTATATGAAGATTTAGTCCTGAGTAAAAATATTTATATGCGCAGCCCGAACAGACACCAACTTGGTTAACGACAGGAAAAATAATACTCCTCCTTAAGAGTGAACCTGCAAACTACCCTAAAAACTATAGACCAATAACTTGCCTTCTGACGATGTATAAACTGTATACTAGAATTAATGCCGACAGAGTTTATAGTTATTTAGAAGAAAACTCAATCAAGACTACAGAACAAAAGGGTAATACAAGAAAGTCATATGGTACAAAGGATCATTTGTTGTTAAATAATGTCAAAATAGAATATTATAAAAAAGCTGGGAATGGATAGACTACAAAAAAGCATTTCTTACAGATGTATAAGATACACTCTACATTGATCGATTACATTACATTGACCATGAAACAGTGGCAAATCACTTTACAGCTATGCCATGATAAAGAACAAATTATTATCCCATGGATAAAAATTCAAAGGGGGATATTCCAGGGTGATTCTTTGTCACTGCTACTCTTTTGTCTTGCCCTCAACTCATTAAGTTGTCTACTTAACAGATTATGTCATGGTTACAATTTGGCTCCCAGAAAACAAGATGTAAAGGCTTCTCATCTTCTTTAAAAAAAAACTGTATGGTTCATCAGATGAGGAATGGAAAGCACAACTGTTAAATGGTTTAAATTTTCTCAGATGATATGAGAATGTCATTTGTCACTTAGTCATGATAAATGTGGAAAAGGACCCTTTAAAAGCAGAAAAGCTGCAGCACCAAGAAAATATCATTCTGGAACAGGAATGTGATATAAAGGAACTTGAGTAGGAGGGGAGTGTATAAATATTTGAGAATTGATGAAGAGTTGACAATAAAACACAGAAATGCGAACAAAACTCGGTAAGGAATATTTTAGAAGACTAAAATTAATACTAAAAACAGCCTTAACATCTAGGAACAAAGTCCAAGCTATAAATCAATTTGTTCTTCCTGTTATAACTTACAGTTTTCGGGTGACTGACTGGCCCCTAAAAGATACTGGATCAGGTGGACAGAAAACAAGAAAAATGCTTCACGGTTATCAAATGATTTATAAAAATCAGTGTACACCAAGATTATATATTCCCCGTTCTGAAGGAGGTATGGCCTCCTCGAAATTGATTACATGTATATATCTGTAAGGTTTACCTTTACATGGACAGAAATCACTCATGCGATTGCTCATATGAGCGAATCATAAGCACGAAACTCAAAACCTGCGACAGTTTCCAATGTTCGAAAATCAGCAAATTGAAAAGCAGATTCGCTGATTTTCGAACACAAAAGTCGAATACATAGTGTAATGAAGTGAAATGCAGGGGGGCAAGCCCCCCTGCACCCCCCACACACTCCTACTTTAATATACTAACTCCGAGATCACACTACAGTGGGGAAAGGGTCTATTTTCCGATCCCCACTATAGTGCAATCTGCCCCAAAATGCCGAATCTGCAATGAGCAAATATCACTGTGCATTCGTTCATTGCACATTTGAAGCATTTTACGTTCGACATTTGCAAACTTTGCAAACGTCCTTTCGAACATCTGCTGTTCGTCCGTGTGCAGAATGCACATATGAAGGTAAACCTATCTGTAATCACAGGACTGCATACATATCTGCTGACCTCACAAGATCCAAACATAGTGAAAGTTTTAAAATATCAGAGGAACCAGTCTAACATGACTTCCTTGCTTAGTTTAGGAGAAGCAAATCCATGTCAAGAGGGAATGGAAATCAAACTAGAAGTAGACAAAAATCAGGCTGCGATTTAATGTGCCAAAACACAAAAGAAATAATATAAGGAGAAGGATCAGATGAGAAGGCAAGAAATGTGAAAAGTCATACATATAGTTGCAAGTACAGAAAACTCCTAGAACAACCTCATGTTGGTCAGGGTCTGATCCAGGAATGGTTAAGGAGAGGTGAATTTACACCAAAAGACAAAAGGTTAATATTGGCGGCCTAGAATAGTGGACTACGGACAAAGTCCATTAAACATGGGAGAAACAGACAAATGCAGATTTTATAGAACAGACTTGGAAACAGCCATACATCTTGTTGCTGGGTGTTAATACACTAATGGGAGTGGGCATGTATACTGAAAGGCATAATAACAAGGCAAGACTGTTGCATTAGGGATTATGCAAACATTAAAATATTGAAGTAGCTGAAAAACACTGGAAATATCAGCCATAAAGCATTATAGAGAATGATGAAGTTTATACCACATTGTATCACCCATTACCACCAGTTCAAAAAAGAGATGCGAGAAAGCAAAGGTATAATAGTCCATGAAAAGAAGATAAAAGCAGCACTGATCACTGAAATTGCTACATCCGGTGATTACAGTGTCCTACATAAAGGGAGACACAAAGTGATAAATAACCAGAATTTGCAGGGAGAAACAAGGGCAGTACGGAAGAAGGATACTCATAGCAGTAGGAGCAATGGGTCTCATAAAAAAGAATTTATAGTCATATTTAGACATGCTACTTATACATGTAACTCTATATAAATTGCAGAAGGAGTCAATTCTGGGCACATTGCAGGTGCTGCAAAGAGCTCTTTTGTCTAACATCAAGATTGAAACAATACTAATTTCATGAACTTTAATCATATTTTGAGTTAGGAATGGGGTCCATTCCCATCATAGTATTAGAAACCAAAAGACAAGGAGAAATTAAGCCAGCAGCCTTTGGATTAGGCAAGTAAGTGAACAAGCTGAAAGGTAACATCAGGTATTTACAGCCTTAAAAAGGCCTTAGGTCAGTGATTCTATCTGCAATAATCTATCTACAAGGCTAATAAAAAGGTTTTTTTTATCACCCCGAAAGACCTCCTAACCCAATGGCTCCTCTACTGCACCCATTCAGCTCATTCATTCCACAGTAGTGGCAATCAAGTATTCCCAGGCTAGGCAAGAGCCCTATGACCCATTTGTTTCTGCCCAGGATCCCAATCAGATCACCTGCTCTGTGGTGACAGTCAGGTGGTAGGATGTGGGTCAGCTTGCTGGTCCTGTAGGTTACCTTCTTTCTCACTCAATGGAGCACCCGCCTCCCTTGCAGAGGCTATTCCAAGCACTGGTATATACTACCATCTGAGAGGAAGCATTCCTCTGCACACTGAATTCCCCTCAGCTTAATGAACTGCAGCACTCGGCAATGCAGGCCTCCTAGGCTCAAGTACACAGGAGTGTAACACTAAGTGCTTTCACTGGGTGTCACCCATATGGTGAGCCAGAGCTGCGTCCCTTCCCCAAGGATGGGCAAGCAGGCAGCACACACTCACTCCCATCCTCCCTCTCCAGCTCCTACAGGTACCAGAGCCACTATTTAAACTCGGCTCACCTGTGATGTAGTCAGGGCTATGTTCCTCTATGACACAGAGCTGGTTAGCCTAATAAAATGTCTTAAACTTAGATACAGACTACAAAGGCAAGTATGAATTGTCAGCAACAGATGACCAACCTTCTTTACATCACAGCTATAAAGTGCTGTCTGGAACTATTAAGAGTTAGAACAAAAGCATGTACATCAGCAATTGTTTTAAGCCTAATATTCAAGTATCTTAAAGTGTTGTTTAAAAGATATCCATTACTAACAGCCCTAAAAAAGCAAACACTCACTGTTGGCAAAAGGAAGTGAAAAAAAACATCTCAGAACACCTATTATAAATAAATGGAAAGGTTCACATTTTTTGGGCATATCAAATTAGAAGAAAATATAAACCACTTGCAGAACATCAACTTAAGATTAAATGTATGTATTTTTTTAGGTTCTGAGAATGGTATTTCTTAAAAAATACTGCTGACTAGCATGATTGGCAAAAATATTTTAAGAAAATGATCGTCTTTCTGCATTTATGCTGCATGTCCAAGAAATGCTCAAGATATCAGTGTCTCTGATGAGTGTCATACAGGAGGTAAAAAGCTACAATGAGATCCTAAAAATAAATACACAAATAACCATAGCTTCTCTTTCTCTCTGCTGTCACAAAAGCATTGAGAATGAATAAAGTACACAAACTATACAATAGCTAATGGATGTCAGTAAATGGCTTAGTCATCAGTTACTCTTGATTTTCTTAGATAACAGGGTCTGTTGAGCATCAAGGGCTTGTACCTATCTTGATTTCTGTGGGACAGCCCAAACTTCAAGCATCCTGCTTCTGCCTTCCACACCAAATACATGTGCAACATTAACTGACTTGGTTTTGCTTGCATTCTCAGTCACTTAGCCACAATAACTGGATGGGAAATAGGAAATTCACTCCGGGGATCACTTCTGTGGCTCTGCTCAACAGTGGCACAGGAAAATAATTTTCTTGGATGGCGAAAGCCAGGGTACCTTTTTGGCTAGGCTTATATAGGCCCTAGGGCCAATAGCCTAGTACCTACCTATGAACCTATATAATAATTATTTCTAGATTTTCTGCACTTATAACACGTGACCTTTTCAGTTTTTCCTGAGAAGCTACAGAATTTTTGTATGGCTTTTACTGAGCTGTGAGTCCTGTGATATCAACAGACTGGACTAGTAAGGAGATATCCTCACCACCAAGTCGCATTTCTAGTAGACTGATGCTTCAGAATCCATGGTGCCAGACCCAAGAATTGGTGTGTACATAATCCACATGTTTTGGCAGTCTTATTATAATTTTGCCTGGAGAAAAACAGCAGCAATAGGTTCATAGGTGTGTACTAGGCCAACGGCCCTGGAGCCTTTACAAGCCTAGCCCATAGAAGTGCCCTGGCATCATACCGCTGTTAGTTCCCAGTGCCTCTATCAAATAGAGCCACTGGAGTGATCCCCAGAGTGAACTTTCTATTTCCTATTCAATCATCAAGATTTCTCTTGAAAAGGGCCAGTGAAGTGCTCTGCTTGACATGTATGGGAAGTCTATTCCAGAGCATCGGCAGTCTCTGCGTTATGAACCTGTCCCTCCAGCATGTTCTGTTGATTGTGGTAATGAGGTTGATGTCCCTGGAGCATGTGGTGCACAGGGACTGGGATTTCTTTAGGTGTAACATTTCTAACAGGGCTAGGTCAGACATGGCTTTGTAAGTCAAGCAGAGATCGCCTCTTAACAGGCAATATGAGACAGAGAAAAGCTGGAGCTTTTTGAGTCTGTCCATGTAGGACATGTGTTTAAGGCCTAGGATCCTCTTTATTAGGTACTTTTGTGGCCTTTCCAGTTGTTGCAGGTGTTTAGTGAGATACATGCCAAATGCGGCATTATACTCGATGACTGGTCTAATGAGGGAAGAGTAGAGAGAGATGATGACCTCTTTCTTCCTGGATGCAAAACCCTTGGTAATGAGATGTACCACACTGAAGAACTTTCTGACAACAGTGGCAATATGGTGGTCGAAGGAGAGGTTGCTCTCAACCTGAGTCCCCAGATCTCTTATAATGCCTTCAGTTTTCAGTGGGCTATCATCAATGTGGTAGTGGGAACTGAGTTTTTTCCAAAGGGAATGCCGATGCATTTTTTTGGCATTAAGCTTAAGGCCATGGTTTTGACACCAGTTGTTGGTCTCAGTGAGGCCTTTCTGTAGGATACCTACATCACTTGGGAAGTTAATAATGGCCCCCAGCTTGCAATTGTCAGTGAACTTGATCAGCCAGAGTCGCTCCCTGTTGCTCTGGACTTCTGAGAAGTAGATGCCAAACAGGAGAGGACCCAGGACCGATCCCTGTGGAACTCCACTTGTGACTGGTAGGCAGTCTGACTTGGAGTCTGCTACTTTCACAATGTGGATTCTATCTGTGAGCCAATTTGCAACCCAGCTAGTGATATAGGGTTTGATGCCTAGTTTGGTCAGTAAGTGGGGAATGGTATCAAAAGCCTTGGCCAGATCGAGGTAGGCTGTATGAACTGCCTTGCTCTCATCCACAGCTCTGGTGACTGACTTAAAGAAGTCAACCAGGTTGAGCAGGCATGATCTACCCTTCACAAAACCAAATTGCGTGGGATCCAGAGTTTGGAGATTCCCTATATCCTTGTTAATTAGGTCCATGATGATATGCTCCATAGCCTTACATATCAGACTCGTTAGGCTAATGGGGTGATAATTCCCAGGGTCTGTAGTCGCTTCCCCTTTATGGAGAGGGATGACTGTAGCAGTGCGCTATTATGTAGGGACAAAGCCTGAGGTGAGGCTGTGATTGAACAGGGCACACAGGTGTAGTGCCAGTTCACTTTGTAGTTCATGTAGAACACAGCCAAGGATATTGTCGGGTCCCATGGAGCCTGTATTCTTGGCCTTGGACAATGCAGCTTTAACCTGTGCTGCAGTAATGCTGGGTGCCTGGCATTCTTCCAGTATTGTGACTGGTCCTTTGGGGGGAGGGGTAAAGTTGGCACTGAATCTGTCAGCCAGTATGCTGGCGATATCTATTGGCTCAGTATAGGAGGTACCATTGTGCAGTAACTCAGAGCAAATATGGGTATTGCCGTGGAGATTCATGATATAACTGTAGAAGGCTTTGTGGTTGTTTTTAGTGTCTGCCGGAATTCTGCCTTCATAGCTAGCTTTAGAGGTTTTGATGAGAGATCTCAACTTTTTGTTGAGGCTAATAAGGGACTTTTTCCAGTTATGGGACTTCACCTTTTTCTGCAACAGTTTCTTCCTTCTGTTGTAGAGTTTGTTAATGGCATGAGACCACCAGATTGGCTTCCTTTTCTTGGTCACTTAAAAGCAGCATAAGTACACAAGCAAAGATGCCAGCACCTAGCCTAATCCAGATTCCTCTTGTACAAAGCAGCAGTAAAGCATTCAGAAGAACAAAAAAGATGAAGGCATTATCTCATTAAAATATTTTCCAATGTTCTTCTGCCTGGAAAACATAAGCCATTGAATAGTACTAGCAGAATTAAAGATAATCATAGGATCATAGCAAGTTACTAGGCTAATAGCCCTAGGACGCTTACAAGCCTAGCCATGTTCTTACCCTTATTTCCATGATCAGCACCTACTGCCCCTGTCCAAGAGGGACACAGGTGGAATCCCCAGGGTAAATTTATGGTCACCCATCCAATCGTCCAGATTGCATTTGAAGACGGCCAATGAGATGCTCTGTTTGACATGAAGTGGGAGTCTCTTTCAAAGGTGTGGTAATCTCTGGGAGACAAATCTGTCCTTCCAGCAGTTTTTTTTAATGCCACATACCAGGTTAAGGTCTTTAGAGTGAGTAATCTGCGTACCATTTGACTTATGCATATGCAGCATTTCCATTAAAGCAGGGTCAGAGATTGCCTTGTACGCAAGGCAGAGATCACCTCTGAGTCGTCTGACAATGATTTCAGAAGATCCCCACAGGACAGATGCTAAAGACCTTGAATTTTCCTTGTAAAGATGAAGAATCTTTGTGGTTTCTCCACTTGCTGAAGGTACTTGGAAAGGTACATACCAAAAGGGGTGTTGTACTCAGTTATTTGCCTGATGAGGGAAGAGTACAGGGAAGTTATCACTTCTTTTTTTTCTGGAAGCAATGCCCTTACTTATGAGATGAGCAATATAGAATGCCCTTCTTACCATTGTGGAGACATGGTGGTCAAAGGTAAGGTTGCTGTCAACCTGTGTGCCCAGGTCTCTCACCACTGAGTGCGTACTTAAGGTGTTGCTATTGATATGGTAATTATCAGGAGCATCCCTTTTTAGAAAGAAGTGATAAAACATTATTTTGCATTGAGTTTAAGGCCATGACTTTGGCACCAATCATTTGTTTGTGTAAGACCCTCTTGTAGGACATCATTTGGAGATTCTATGACCACTCCCAGTTTGCAGTCATCAGCAAACTTTGTCAGCCACAGACCTTTAGTTTTTGATTGTACTTCAAAAAATGGATTCCAAACAGTAGAGGTCCCAGGAGTGATCCCTGTGGAACACCACTGGTTACAGGTCTGCTGTTGGAGGTGGATTCCCTTATTTTGACTATATGAGTTCTATCAGTGAGCCAGTAAGTGACCCATCTAATGATATAAGGGTTGATGCTTAGTTGGGTGAGTTTGTCAATGATGCCTGAGTGGGGGATAGTGTCAAACACCTTGGCTATGTCCAGGTAGGTTGTATAAACAGATTTCCCCTCGTCCAGGGCCTTGGTGACTGTCTCAAAGAAGTCCACCAGGTTTAACTGAGTACGGTCTAGTGTTTGGAGATTATCTATACCTTTGTTGATAAGGACCTTGATGATTTGCTCCATGGCCTTGCAGATAAGGCTAGTCAGGCTAGTAGGTCTATAGTTCCCAGGGTCAGTGGAAGCAACACCTTTGTGCAAGGGAATAATGATGGCTGTTTTCCATTCAGCTGGTGCTTAGACTATGATTGAAAAGAGTACCCAATGGTGTTGCTAATTCATGTTGCAGCCCATGTAGGGCACAGCCTGGGATGTTATCAGGTCCCATAGATGCTGTGTTTTTGGCCTCAGACAGTGCATTTACTATCTGCTGTTTAGAGATACAGGGTATAGGACAGGTGGTAGGGACATCATGGGTTTGGCGGGGACAGGGGAGTGACGTTTTTATAGAACCTGTTGGTCAACAGGTTAGCTATGTCCACAGGCTCACATATGTGGTATCACTAACTACCAGTTTGGCACAAATCTGGACCTTTCCTTTTAGGTTACGGATGTACCTATAGAATGCCTTGTGGTTGTCCTTTGCTGAGGAAGCTAATTTGGACTCATAGTTTGCTTTGGAGAACTTCACAAGAAGTCTTATTTGCTTGTTCAAGCTGAGGAGGGAGTGTTTCCAGTTTAGGAGGGCTCGCTCCCTCTTACTCTTAGACAGCAATTTCTTCCTTTTATTGTAAAGCCTGTTAATGGCAGTTGTTCACCAGGCAGGTTTGCTCTTCCTTGAGAAGCTTGTACATTCAAAGTAGATATACATTTCTGTGCAGCATGAATTGTAAAATTGTTGTAAGCAAGCAGTGATATACTTTGAAATACATGCATACTTTAGATGTATGTTTTCTACTTGTTTTTGTACTAAGTTTGTCTGGGTTCTTTGTCCCCAGATTTTTGTCTGGGATTATACTGAGCAAAGACATAACAGAATTAAACGTCAGTCTAAACTAAACAATTGCTGTTGTATTTACTAATGTTTTCTGTCACCTGACATAATATATAATAGCTGTCTATATAATTCAAATGATTATTTGTCCAGAGGCCTAAATCTGCAAAGGGATATTGGAAAAATATTTAAAAGTAGGAGGCCTTATGCCTCACTAACATCTTCCAATGTTGCTGCCTGAAATAGTGGCCCAGCTGAATTGTGCTTACTTCCGGAAAAGCAAAATTAGATGACCTTAAGTTAACTTTTCTAATACCAGAATGAAAGTTATAGAATATATAATCACAGTACATATCTCTGGGCATCATGGGTGATACTTCTGTAATTATACTGTAGAAAGTTGTGAAATATATCTCCTTTTATGAATGCAATGTCCTTTTTCCTTTTTTGTGGTTAAGTTTCTGCTTGGGGCCTTTTAGCACCATGTTTCTGTGTGGGATCCCAATGGTAGTTGATAGAATAGAATGAGCAATTGTTGCTGTATTTACAGTTGTTTTCAATTATCTGAGAAAACAGAGACTAGCTGTTTGTAGAATTCAACTGCTTCTCCTTAAAAGGGAAAATAAGGTGCTCAACAATCTGAGAAAATACATTACTTAAAAGAGAAAGACACTGACCTAGATTCAGGATATCCGACAACCTAATAAAAAGCAAAAACAAGTACATCAGAAGAAAACCTGGTCCTGCTAGGCATGATTCAGAGAAGAATCAGATACAAACCTGCAGACACTCTTCAGCAACAGGACTCCAATAACTGATATTATACAATGTTACATCGTAAGTTCTGTAAAAATGAACAAGCTGATTGGCCAATCAAACCAGTGTGTCTATTGTAAATCCAGCATATATTGACTTGAAAAAGTCCAGCTGCTAAAGTATCACTGAGTGGCTAAACTTTCCTGTTCACATATGCAAAGTCGTAAAACTTACTCAAACTACAAACACTTCCTAATCTGCCTCGCAACCAGGACTGCAAGTCGTAGGTGAACTCTACCTTAGTGGGAAGCCGATTTTACCTACGGTTTGCAGTCTTGGTTGTGAGGCACCTTCAGGAAGTGTGTTTTTCATTTTTCCATTTTGCTTCAGTTCAAACCATGAACACCATGAAACAGCAATAAAGCACTACCATACCTCTCAACCTCTAAGTGCAAGAAATCTAGACAAAGCCTGACATAATTGACAAACACCCAAAAATATGGACACATTTTAAATATTGCTCATATAAAGTTGCCAGCTTGCAAAAATAACAGTATCTGTGTTAGCACATATTTCCTAAATGATATGAAGTCTGAAAATCAAATGCCTGCCATTATTTAGTGACTTTAATCCTTATATTACCCACTGACTTCTCCGAAATGCACATATTTTATGAAGAAAAGGCCAAACATATGAGGCAAAAATCTGGACAGTGGACAGTTATGAACCCTACTGTTAAAATGAATTATCAGCAGATACACAGACTAACTGTACAACTGTATATTCATATATTTTATTGAACCAAGTTTTCAAGATTTTTTACATTTTCTTTATAACACAGATCACTGTCAGATACACTTAGGGTTGCCACCTCTCCATTTTTTTCCGGGCTATCCGGAAATCAAACTGATTGTCTAGTAGTCCAGAAAGCACTGTACAAACTCCGGTATTCTGTTTCAAAAAAGAAATAGACTATTGGAGTTTGTTAAACTGGCAGATTGACTATGCTTTTTTTTTACAGAAAATCATAGTAAATCAGCAGAAAGCAGGCATAAGGAATGGAAAATTACAGCATTCCCTGTCAGCTGATGTCATAAAGATGTCACAAAATAGGTGGAATGTGGATGGTAGAGGGGGCAGAAATGGACAGAGTTACAGGTGATGTGAGGGGTGTGGCCTTTCTCCAGTTTTAGCCACAATGAAAGGTGGCAACCCTAGACACACTGCACTTCCTCAGCTGACTCAGATTACAAAATGTCCACCAGAAAGTCTTTCATAGCCACTTTTATCTTGAGTGTCCTTGATGAAACATTATTTTCCTGTATTAAAGCATTCTTTGTCTTCATCCTTATCTCATTCAGAGAAAAACAATTATCACCAGGCCGGAATGTTGTTTCATTAATAGGATAGTCTGTAACTTTTTGCTGCTGTGTTAGCCATTTCCCTTTAGCAAGTTCATTCTCTTGAATAGCTGTATACATTCAACTGTATATGATATTTCAACAAGCCTCTATTGTTAATGCCATTTGTTACAAAAACATTCAGAAGTAGAATACATTTTGTTTCACACAAGCACATTCTGTTAAGCTAATCATATTTGCTTACTGCATATTTCTTTTCTGTACTTGCAGATGCTGTGTTCTAAAAATATTACACTGTTACTATGATATAAAGCATTTTTAAAAACAGTTCTACCAAATTATATATTTTTTCCATCAAATACATGTGATTGCTATGAGGGAAACCAGTTTTACTTTATATCAACTACTATCTATCAACTACTGGAGCTGTTACAATTCACTGACAGTATATTAAGCTACTTTACCTGCTTAACATAAAGAAACACTGTTACAGCCCCAATAAACACGTAAAATAATCACAACCCATGCATTTTACCAACATCTAAAATTATTTGCAGTTACAAAAACAAAATAATAAATACACAAATATACTAATTAATATTCAAACATTAGCATTCTGATTGCTTTAAAAGCTATGTTTACCAATATAATTCTCTCTTTACATGTCTTGAAAATTTAATAATGGTATGCAAATTAAAAGAAAAATAAAATAAACAATAAACCTGAACTACAAAGTCTGGGACTATTTTCTCTCAAAACAAGTGGAAGAATACAAAATAAAACAAACAGAAACCTAAATAACAACAACACAAATACAACACAACATAAACTAACACCACTGTATAATAGCAATAACCCACAGCTGGCTGTGGGTAATGCTGGATTTACCCACAGTTGGCTTTGTTTGGTCATGAGGGCGAAACACGCCAACCATGGATAAAGCCAGCATTACCCACACCCAGCAATGAGTTATTGCTGTTGTAGTTTACATTAAGACAAACTGGAAATCCAAAAAGCTCTCAATTAAACATAACTTTTATTCCAACAAAATAAAAGAAAGTTGCACTTTCGCTATACTAAGGCATGAGAGCTATTTAGTACTTTTTAGATAAATAAATTACTAGGGATTTTGTTTTAAAGTTGCTGAAATTTTCATTAGAGCAAAACTTTTTTCTATTTTATTGAGGATTTCTTTTGCAGACTAAGAGCACAGCTACTGGGATACAGTTTACCCCCACATAAGGTTTCTTTGAGGAAGAAATTATATACATTGATTTTTATCAGAATAATATTGTCTTTTTATATGTGCTTTATTGATGATTTATTTATGATCTGCAAAGAACCCACTAATTTGTTTGAACACTTGTTTTTGAAGTTAAATTGTAACTACTATGGTATTAAGTATACTGTACTGCGGTGGTGGTGCTGCAGTAGCGTTGTCACCTCACAGTTAGACGTTGCCCGTTCGATTCTCAGTTAGAGCGTCTTCTGTGTGTCGACATGCGTGAATGGGTGTTCCTTCATTGAAGATTGTGCGTTAGGCCCAGCACACCAGCACATAAAAATCTACTGCTAATCATTAGCGGACCAGAGTTTCGCTGTGGCGACCCCTAACCGGGAAAAGCCGAAAGACACAAACATGGTATTAAGTTTACTCACTGCATAACTGACATCCAGTTAATATTTAGATTTCCTTTTGTATATTAAGGGTAAATCTGGTTACCAAAAGTGTTCATCACTCCCACTTGACCCTGTTACTCCATTTTGCAGGATTTTTGAAGGTTCACAGAATCAGTATGGAAGACAATAATTTCAGAAAAGCAGCAGTACAAACTATTAACCATTTGTTGATGATGTGGACACTCATGGGATAGAGTTATGGATACAACAGAAGATAAAACATGAGGGGAACTGTTCAAATATTGACACCATGAATGGGGACAACAGAAGGAGGACATATATTTCATTTTCAGGTGTATTCCCTTCATTGGTGGAGTTGTAAAGATATTATAATTTTGACTGATGTAACCTTAAGTGCTCTTTTAGTGAAACCCCCTAAAGTGTTATTTAGTAATATTCCCTCCATCATACACCATTTGGTTCATCTTTGTGTGTTCCCCAGCAAAGAAATTTCTCTCTCAGATTTAGGGTGTAAAGAATGTTCCATGTGTCCTTTATGGGATATCTCCCCACATTGCATCAATGGTCATAAAGCACTATGTAACAAACTGGAACCAAATCGAGCTGCATGGCATTTTAAATTATACCATGGTTTTAACTCTTAGGGATTAAGGTTATTTTTATTATAAAACCTCCCTGAGGAACAACTACATCTAAATCATGATGAAAAAATTATAAAAACGGTCCGATCCACATCCAAATGAAGTTTATTGCCATACAAGAATAAATAAAAGTAACATTGAGTGCTTTCATCTCTGCTAAGGAGACTTCGTCAGAATACAATTATTACCATTGCCTCTTCCATTTTTATACAAGTATGTAAATTAGATCATTAATTGTATCACCAATCAGATTCCATTTAGTATAAATTGATCATTAACATTTAAAAAGACACGTTTACCACCACATCCTAAAATACTTTATAAACAGTAGAAACAGAATAGAATGAATTAATTTATATATTCCAATCCTTCATAATCATAAATATGCATATTTTAGTATGTATTAAAACCATCTTTAAAATACTCAAACAATTTATATTGCTAGCCCTTTCTACCAACATAGGTGTAATGGATACTGTTTCATTCAACCCCAGCGGAAGCATAGCTGCTAGCTTCAGCTGCCAAACAGTTTCTTTCTTCTTTAACAAATTCTTCCAACCCCCCCCCCCCCCGGGGTTCAAATTAACCTTATCCAAGATTCCAAAGATAAACTTTATAAATGCAGGACAAATAAGGGAATGCTTGTAAATGGCATTGGTCATCTTTTTATTTTTTATGTCATTTGTGTGTTCATAAATTCTTGTCTTAAATGCACGCTCGGTCTTGCCCACATAAAAATGTGGGCATTTCTCACACACTGCTAAATAGACCACCCTACTAGTATTGCAGTTCCATCTCTTAAAAAACATCCTGCTTTATACACAATTCTCCAATTTCATAACCTTTTCTTTCATGATGTATGAACATTTCCCACATCTTCCACAAGCCCTAGTGCCTTGTGTCATATTATCCTCCATTTCAATTTTTTGTTCTAATAATCTCTTGAAATTTAGTGCTGTTTTGATTACAAAGTTAGGCTGAATTCCCAATTTCTCGAACACTTCCTTGTTGGTTTTAAAAATATTCCATTTATGCTTTAAAGCTTCTTGAATTCTACCAGTAAGGTGATTATGTTGCAGAACACAGGCTTTACTGTAACTCTTACTCTTAAGTAATGGAAGGGAGGAGATGGGAGCATTTAGCTATAGTGAGGCACTAAGGGTGAATAACGAAAATATCACCCAGATGGAACAGGAGAGGGGAGAGGGACAGGATTTTCTGAACATCAGACGCTCAGACAGACTGGCACAGAGAACTATAGAGAAGGGGAAATACAATCAGAATTTTCACCAACAGACACAGAAGAAGGGTTATTACCAAACAAACAGATACAGGAATTAGTTAACAATATAATGAAATGTAAAAGTGGTTTTACTGTTTACAATTATACAAGAAGAGAGGTCAAAGATGAATATTTTTGTTTACTACCTAAAGGAATTAAATTTATTCCTGAGGGAAGAAGTAATTTAGTGGACAATGTCCTGGCTTTAAAATTTTATACCAGGAAATTAAATTTTGAGTTACAGTTTAATGAAAGAGATGGAGAAGTAGGTGAAGGGAATATGGTTAGTGAAAATAGATGGAAAAAGAGAAGTATTTACAATCCACCACTACATCCATTAGTTGATACCTTTGAAAAATTAGTGTTGGAAGATTTATATAGTATACACACCTTAGATAGAAAGATTCCTTGGAATTTAACCAGAGAAGAACATAATTTATTAATGCACTTAAGGAAAGACAAAACAATACGGATCCTGACCCAAGATAAAGGGGGTGGGGTGATCCTGTTTAAGAATGAAGATTATATAAATGAAATGCAACAACTTTTATTTGAAAAACCTACGTATACAGCAGTGTCTATTAATCAAATTAATGTTTCATATTCCAGAATTGATTCATACTTGGAAGAATATGTGTTAAATAACAGGATAAATGGAGATGTATATGGTTTTTTTATACAAGAAACATCACAATATTCCAGTATTCTTTGGAATACCGAAAATACACAAAGATATGAGAAAGCACCCCTTTAGACCTATAGCAGCTGCAAAAGGTTCCAAGACTCATCCCTTGGCTGTGTTTATTGATGAAAATGTACAGCCTGTTGTACAAAAGACATTACATTTGGTCAAGGACTTGTGGGATTTTTTGGGGTTACTTAAACAGGAATTGTGGTCCAAGGGATTGTTTTTTTAACTATAGACATAAAGGATCTTTTTACAGTTATACCTAAAGTGGAGGGGTTAGAATTTTTTGAAGAAACTTTATTTCAATATTCAGACCTACCCCATGAACAAGTGACCCTTATTTGTGAATTAATGAGTTTGGTGCTGGAAAACAACTTTATTTGGTTTGAAAGGGAATATTACCAACAACACTGAGGTGTTGCTATGGGTGCAGCCTGTGCACTGGTGTATGCCAACTTAGTTCTTTTAGGATGGGAGAATAGATTTGTGATAGGCTGCACCCATTGGAACAGAATACATTTGTATTCTCGCTTCCTGGATGATATTTTTATCTTATGGAGAGGAACGGTGGCTGAGATTATGGAATTTATGGTTTATTTAAATAATTCAACACATTTCTTAAAATTCACTCATAATTTTCATCAGGATAGAATTAATTATTTGGACACACTCATTATACACGATATTAATGGTTTTAGATCTAGAGTATTCAGGAAGGATACTTTTTGCAACTCATACTTACATTTTAATAGTAACCACCCCTTGTACCAAAAGAGGAGCATCATCAAGGGACAGGCAATAAGGGTAGCTTGGATGACATCACATCATGAGGATGTCAGTGAGGAATTAGACAAAACTGCACACGTTTTATGAAAGGGGCTACCCCATACCCTTGGTAGATGGAATCATTCATGATGTGTATAGTAAGTGGGGTACGCGGTATTAGCCAATTTTTGGGGTTGGTTTAACTAAAGAAGTAAATTTAGAAGCAAGTAAGAGTTACAGTAAAGCCTGTGTTCTGTAACATAATCACCTTACTGGTAGAATTCAAGAAGCTTTAAAACATAACTGGAATATTTTTAAAACCAACAAGGAAGTGTTTGAGAAATTTGGAAGTCAGCCTAACTTTGTAACTAAAACAGCACCAAATTTCAAGAGATTATTAGAACAAAAAATTGAAATGGAGGATAATTTGACACAAGGCACTAGGGCTTGTGGAAGATGTGGGCAATGTTCATACATCATGAAAAAAAAGGTTGTGAAATTGGAAAATTGTGTACAAAGCAGGGTGTTTTTTAAGAGAGGAAACTGCAATACTAGTAGGGTGGTCTATTTAGCAGTGTGTGAGACATGCCCACATTTTTTAATGTGACCTATAACCTGTACAATTCAATGAAAAAACAAACAAATCTGTTAGGGGAAAAATATAAAAAATAAAAAATGTACAATATGCTGGTTGCATAAGTGTGCATTGTGTGTGCACACTCTTAAACTAATACTTTGTTGAAGCACCTTTTGATTTAATTACAGCATTCAGTCTTCTTGGGTAAGAGTCTATCAGCATGGCACATCTTGACTTGACAATATTTGCCCTCTCTGCCTTGCAAAAGCTCTCCAAATCTGTCAGATTGCAAGGCATCTCTTGTGCACAGCCCTCTTCAGGTCACCTCACAGATTTTCTATTGGATTTATGTCTGGGCTCTGGCTGGCCCATTCCAAAACTTTAATTTTCTTCTGGTAAAGCCATTCTTTTGTTGATTTGGATGTATGCTTGGGGTCATTGTCATGTTGAAAGGTGAAGTTCCTCTTCATCTTCAGCATTCTAGCAGATGCCTGAAGGTTTTGGGCCAAAAGTGACTGGTATTTGGAACTGTTCATACTTCCCTCCACATTGACTAATGCCCCAGTTCCAGCTGAAGAAGAAAAGCAACCCCAAAGCATGATACTACCATTACCATGATTCACCATGGGGATGGTGTTCTTTTAGTGATGCGAAGTGTTTTTGCGCCAAACATACCTTTTGGAATTGTGGCCAAAAAGTTCAACCTTGGTCTCATCAGACCATAAAACATTTTCCCACATGCTTTTGGGAGACGATGTATTGTTTTGCAAATTTTAGCCGGGCCTGGATGTTCTCTGTGTAAGAAAAGGTTTCCGTCTTACAACCCTACCCCATTGTCCAGACATATGGAGAATACGGGAGATTGTTGTCACATGTAGTACACAACTAGTACTTGCCAGAAATTCCTGCAGCTCCTTCAGTGTTGCTGTAGGTCCCTTGGCAGCCTCCCTGACCAGTTTTGGTCTTGTTTCAAAAATTTTGGCGGGACATCCAGTTCTTTGCAGCGTCACTGTTGTCCCATATTTTTTCCACTTTTTGATGACTGTCTTCACTGTGTTCCGTGGTATATACAATGCTGTGGAAATTTTTTTGTACCCTTCTCCTGACTGATACTTTTCAACAATGAGATCCCTTTGATGGTTTGTAAGCTCTCTGCGAACCATGGCTTTTGCCATAGCAGGCAACTGAGTAAATGTCAGGAAAATCCTACTAGGACTGCTTAACTTTATTTGAGGTTAATCAGAGTCTCTTTAATTGATGGCAAGTGTGTACCCAAGAAGACTGAATGCTGTAATTAAATCAAAAGGTTCTTTAACAAAATATTAGTTTAACGGTGTGCACACACAACAAAGCATTAGTTTAAGGGTATGCAAATAATGCTGACTTGCAGCTGAGGATTTTTGCTGTTTTACCAAAGGTGTGTTATTGTGTATACAACATTCTGATGTGCAGACATTATGTTATTAATCACTGTGTATCAATGCACAGGTAGATGTACTGCCAGAACATCATCACAGGCATGCTGCCAGTCCAACCAAGCTATCACAGACAAATTTAGTCTTCCAAGTCCATTACTATTATGGGCTATGAGAAGGTTCCCTACATCACCCAAATCTTTGGATGTAAGATATCAACAGAGCACACAGCAAATGGACATGTGAGCAGTGGGGAGGCATGTACATATCACATGTATAGTACTCACCAGCTGTGTTCATTCATGGAGAATCCATGCCAACTGTTAATTTAAAAAGACATTCACATGTAGATGCACCTTTGGATTACTGCTGCACCCTCAACCTCCTTAGCTCAGACTTTGAGGTACAATAATAAAACTTCTGAACAGTGCTACCACTGAAGCCATGTTTAATATTTTGTTGGTGTACTATAAATAATGCCCAAGTCAGTATTCAGGATCTTTCATCAATGTATGTTACTGTACACCAACAATGTCTGAGATGTAGTGAACCATCGACTGGGGAGGTCAACAATTCCACCTCTCTGAATGGCATATATCTCCTACAACTGACTACCACTGCGCACTAGCATTATGCAGTGCACACTAGGTCTCTAAATTTCATACCTAATGTCTCAAATAACTATTTTTTCTGTGTCTGCTGCCTGAAAATTGAAGCAGCTGTATTGTGTTAAATTGTGTTGTAGCACAGTTATACAAAATGTTCACAAAAAGCAAATACTGCTCTACAGCATGTAAGTAAGCTGTAACATTCTTTGAAATACAACTGCATTTTGAATGCACATTTTCATTGATTATGCTAGCATATTGTACATTACTTGTTTGCAGATGGCTATGGCAAATACATTAACACTGAATAATACACGTGAATGCACTACATATTAGTTCTGAGAGTATTGCAAATGACTACTCATGTGCAAGCCTGTTTCAAAACAGGTGTTTTGTTTTTCTTTCAGTAGAAGCATAAAGTAGATAAATAACCTGCTTGAATGCTTATGACAATGCCCAGTTCTACGTGGTGGTGTTTTTTTTTTTGTTTTTTTTTTTGAAGGGGATGCATTCAGTTTTGTACCTCAAGGACAGAGAACTAAACAGTCAAGCTGTATTATAATATATATATATATATATATCTATATTGCCCTTTCTGGTTGTTCCTGTGGGTGCAGAAATACAGTGACAACATCCCCACAAAAAAGTAGAAACTGACATAAGAAATCATGAAGGTTGCTTCCTTCTTTACCTACCTGTTAGTCACCTAAATTACATTATATACTTTTTGCCTCAAATAGTGAGTCCAGCCTTACTGTGAAGTCTCTGTCACTTTGAGGGAAGTTCCAACAAGTCTGAAAATGTTGCATACTTAAAATATTTTGTTTTATATTGCACTTGATTAAGCAAAATGCTGCAAAGCAGATGGATAACTGTCAATGAAAATGTATATATGTGTATGACTGCAAATCAATAGAAAAAGCGTAAAGTATTAAGTGACCTCTTGGTTATTTCAAGCAAGTGGTGGTTGCAGGTGTTACTTAAAAGTGAAGCATTTTTTCCTTTGACTTCTGTTAACACTTTTTTGCACTGATTTTGCCTGGCTCTGTGGTGCAGAGGGATGGAACCCTAACTGAGACTCAAGTGAATGAGGTTTCATCAGCAGTCCCAACACTGGACTAGTCAGGCAGGGCAGATGAGGAATAAAGAGACTTTGTCTGCTCACATCCCCCAAGGTAGGGGGGGAAGGAAGCATGTGGATGGTGTGAATTTTCTGTTAGAGACCAGGAAAGAAACACTTCCAAAGCCTGAGTACCAGCTTCGTCCCAGCCAAGTGGAGGACAGCTACTGTCAACCCTTTGCAAAAAGGTGGAGCGTCCACCAATCCAGGATATCTGCAAGGCCATGTAGCGGATTATCATGGTCCTCATTAACAAGGACATTGGCAACCTCCAG